>NW_015172598.1:257317-273895 GCF_001447785.1 Gekko japonicus | reverse complement strand
GGGAAAGCTGAAGGGCGGGGTATAGATAAAGTTAGGCGGACTGGTGGGAAGGAGAGAAGGAAGCAGACCCAGCAGCGGCAGCCATTGCTCAGCTGGGTCCAGCCCAGTGCTAGTAGCAGCCACCACATCTCTGAGCCTGGCCTGCCTGGTGCTGGGACTGGTCCTGAACTTGTAGCCACCATGCACCTCATTCAGGAAAAGACTGCTGGGAGGAGAGAAGGAGGTAAAGTGGGAAAGCTGAAAATGGGAGCAGAGAAAGGTAGTTTGAGAAGGAGAAAAGTGAGAAGCTATAGGGTCGGCCAGGGAAGGGAAAGAAGAAATAGTGGAGGAAGGGATATAAGAGAAAATAAGATGCCCCCCACAAGTCCTTGTGGGTCATCTAGTTGTACCTTTATTAAACCTCTACGATTAAGCCAAATCTTTTTCTAAGCTAAAAAGCCTCAAATGCTTTAACCTGTTTTCCAGTTTCTTGAACATTTTGGTCATTCTTTTCTGAGTCCGACTAGCACTGGCTTTTCAGGCTCCCAGGTAGAAGTAATTCATATCACCTACATGAATTGTTTTAATTAAAGATGTCAGGGTTTGAATCTGGAGCATAAAAGCAGATGCTTTACTACTGAGTCCTGGCTCTACTTAAGTTTTTTTTTTTTTTTAAATGTTGGCAATGCTTTTTGAGATGGGGTGACTACTAGGGTGTGCATTGTTTCAAACATAGCTGCTCCTTAGGCTTCTTTACAGGTGTTACGATAATGAGTAGATTTATTTTCAGTCCCTTTCCCAATAATAGCTGATGCCGAATTTGTCTTTTTTATTATCTCTGTCCACAGTGATTTTTCATCACAATTTGTTCTGTGAAACTTTTTTTGCCTCAATTTGCATATTATGCTTTTTTTACATTAAATGACATTTTCCATTTTATTGACCTTCTACCCAATTTAGATACATTGCTTTTGGAGTTATTCTCTGTCTGTTTGGAATTTCAGCTGAATAGTGAATACTTTGAAAGGTAAAGGTTCCCTTGCTCAAAAGCCAGTCGAATCCGACTCTAGGGTTTCAAAGCCGAAGAGCCAGCGCTGTCCGAAGACGTTTCCGTGGTCATGTGGCCGGCATGACTAAACACCAAGGCACACGGAACGCCGTTACCTTCCCACCGAAGTGGTACCTATTTATCTCTTGCTTTCGAACTGCTAGGTTGGCAGGAATACTTTGTAGCAGGGCTTTTTTTTGTAGAAAAAGCCCAGCAGGAACTCATTAGCATAATAGGCCACACCCAACATCAGAAACTCATTAGCATATCAGGCCACACCACTGACAGCACTGCTTATTAGCATACTAGGCCACACCCATGCCTTCCCTTGGCTTGCCTGGGCGCTCCGTGGCTGTGGGGAGCCCGGGCAAACTGGCCCTTGGACATGCTGGGGAAATCATGGGGAGGCATTTAAATGCCTCCCTGATCCTTCCAGCCCCCCCCCCCGGCCCGCCTGCCTCAGAGTTGCCGTTGGGGTTGCTCTCCAGGCCTTCCCTCTGTAGGCACGCATGGACAGGTTTTGGCTGTAGTGGGCGTGGCCAACTCTGAAGCCAGCCGGAACTCCATTCCTGTGTGTTCCTGCCCAAAAATAGCCCTGCTTTGTAGTCTGCCACATACTTGGCTCTAATTACTCACAACTTACTCAAAAGTCACTCATAAGTTTTTGCTGTTGTCTCATTTTCCCTGACCCTCTTTTCCTCCTCCCAATTTTTCACTCTTTTCTTTCCATCACAGATCTCTGCTTTCCCAGCTTTATTATTCCCTCTTCTTGTTTTCTGACCTTACTAGTCTGTCTGCACTTCATCTGTTACTCTTTTTCTTTCTTTGGTATCTCTCTTGCTCTGTTTTTGGTGTCCTTTTCCTACCTGCTTATTTCAATAGCACTTAGGCATTCATTGTCTTAACACATTCATACACTGAAGAAGCTTTGGCTGTACATTGGTTTTGATTCCACATTCCAGCAGAGGAGGAGCAACAAGGCCTGCATTATGTATATGTCCCTCCACCCTTACCACTAAACAGCATATTATGGGTGTTCAGATTCTCCCAGGGTCTGTTTATGGTTTGGTGGGGTGGTGTAGTCAGCTTCCAGGTTTTAAATTATACAGTGATAATGGTACTTTGTGAAGCTGTATATTAAAACAAACTATAATGCTAGAATAAAATAGTTACCTTGAATTGAATAATGAATATGGTATACTGTGTGGATGGTTGAAGAGAACAGCGTGTGTGATGTTCGGGTTAACTCAGTATCTGTAATTTAGCTAATCCTTAGTACTGTGACTGTATGAAGAATACTTCTACATTCAAATAATAAATTCCCTGTTTATAATGTGTGGTTGATTTTCAACTTAAGGTTTTTTCCCTGCTTCTCAGATGGCAAAAACTAAGCTATATATTGGCAGGTAGCTTATAGCTTCCTCTCCTGTCTAGTATTGGGTATGTTTGTAATTTTCTTTGAACAAAACTAAGGCATCTATTCTTTTGGGTTTTAATATAATAAATAGTAAAATTTTATAAATTAACAAACATATTGAGCATTCTTTTGCCCAAAGGACTAAAATAGGTATGCAAGTCAGTATTGCATACACTTCATTTTTCTCTCCCACCCCCCTGCCCATAGAAGTCTGTCTTCACGACTTCAGAATTTATCTATCTTTGCTAGCTGTCCCAAACTTGTTCCTGTATGAACTTGTCTAAGTTGGTGGGAACTGGAGCATCAGGGCAAGAAAAGTAATAATTAGTCCATTGTTGTGTTTGTTACATGTTTAACTATTCCTTCTGCAGATGCTTTCCCTTGCAGAATTCCTTTTATAACCTCTTATCCCTGTTGACTTTGAACATCTCCCTTTTTTGTGTAGTGTTTCCAATTGAAATAAGCAATATGTTTTCAATGTGTCAGTTTCTCTTTCGTAAACATTGCCATACATATATAGTGGAAATAAGAGTTATAACTTTGACTTTGGACCTTTTGAACATGTGCATTTATAAAGACAAATGTTATTGCGTCCAAGTCATAATGCTTTTATCACCTACCTTTTATCTTGAAAAATACTGGGATGGCATGGCAAAGAGGGTGTGCTGTGTTTTCATTTGCATTTCTTTCTTGGACCTTTTTCCTGTAATTTCTGTAGCAACTAGATCTCCAGTTCTTCCTCAGAAGATGAGAGGAGCGATTTGTCATTACATATGTATATTTAGGATTAAATATATGAAGGCTTGGTGGAAAGTACTTTTTCCACACAGACACGCGCACAGACACACACACACTGGTCCATGGACTTCTTTCAGTTTTTCCACTGGACCACTGAAAATTCCTGTGAAATATTTTCTTCTTTTGGAATGAATGCAGCACTTTAAGACAAAGTTTTACTTAATATGTAGTATGTTTTACATAAATATCTGCAGCATTAGAGGTTGTTTATTGTTTAAATATGATTAATTTTGTCCACAATTTGCTGTAATATATATGATACACTACTGAAGGGTTCAATGGTATAAAATTTGAACCTCTCAAATGGCAAAAATTAAGATACCTGTGCCAGTGGTGTGGGTTCTTGGTCTGAGGAGGAGGGCATCTTGGAGTGGGTGATTCCAACCAATTGCTCAGAGAGGCAGGACTAAATTTTGCTTCCTGTCTTGTTAGGAAGTGCAGCTTTGTAGTAGAGCTCTTTTCTCTTTTTTACTTGCTTTCATCCTAGAGTGATTTCATTCCTAACCTCTCCAGCCTGTACCTCTTTCTTTTTATCCATTCCTGTGTGTTCCTGACCAAAAATACCTCCTCTTTTCTCTGCTGCATCTTTTGTCTTTGCATTTTTCTCTCTGCTCCTTTCCCACTCCTTCCTTGGAGGAACATGGAAGAGAATGGCCCTACGGTGAGCCTTGGAGGATCTGGAGGGACATAAAAGAGACAAATTTACCTCTGAAAATGATGGAGACCCTCTCCTCCTTCCGTCTGTCTCTTGTGAAAAGAATTCTCTTGCTGAGTCTATCCCAGAGCTCCTCAGGTGCAAGTGACTCTCTTGGCTGCCAGTTCAGCCCTTGGAAGTGCCCATAGTTGCTAACCAACCCATGCGCCTGTTCAATGTGGATGAGTACTTGTCTCTCTTATCTGAAGGCATCCTGGCCCTAGTCCTCACAGATGTCCCTGTCCCTGGAGAGGAACCTTCAGGGAGTAATTTCAGGCCCCTGGGGAACAAGGAATTTCCCCCAGGGCTCCATTCTCAGAGATGTTGGTTTCCCTTTCCCATTTTTTAAAAAAGTTGATATCTAACATGCAGTTCCCAAATACTACCTAAAACTTTATTCCTTGGCTCCTCACTAACTATGGTATTCTTCAAGATGTGTAGCTGTGTTAGTCTGTCTGTAGTAATAGATAAGAGCAAAAGTCCACTAGCACTTTAAAGACTAACCAAATATGTGGCAGGGTATGAACTTTTGTGAGTCACTGCTGAAGAAGCTCATATCCTGCTACATATTTTGTTAGTCTTTAAGGTGCTACTGGACTTTTGTTCTTTTCTATGGTTTTCTTGCAGGTTTCCCTAGTGGACACTCCAGTAGCAGTGCTACAGTCCACTTGGCCTCGTCTCAGAGGATGGTGTTGGATCCATTAAGGATGGATTGGACGGAAATGCTTACTGTGCACTGTGGAAATCCCATGAGGCCACTGCAATGACCATCATGGCAACAATTAACTCTGCCTTAATCTCTGGAGCAGCCATTGTGTGGGCCCTGAAGCTTATTGAACTCATTCCCAGCGACAACCCAAGGGCAATAGAGGGTGCCAACCACATTCTCAAGGTGGTCACCTTCCTAGTGGATGCCTCCCTCCACACAGTGGCCTTTGCATTCTGCTCCATGGCAGCTGTTCTGTGGCCAGTTGTGCTCTATGGCTTCGTGCATGGTAAGCAGATCTTCATTGAAAGCCCATAGTAATAGCCTTCCCACTTCAGGTTGGAAGACTGTCTTGGGACTGTCTTGACAAGATCCTGGTGGAAACTCGAATTAATAAGAGGGCCATGGCCCAAATCCTTTCCATTTCATTCCTTTCATTCCCATCACACCTTATTCCAAATTAGACCAGATCAAAGCAAGGCCCAGTGGTCAAGCCCCTCAAGCCCCTTTTAAGAGCCCCCCCCATGCCAATAGAACATCCAGGTTTAGTCCTATAGATACAACAAGCCTCATCAGCTGACCAAACAAGGAATCCATGATGCCAGAGATATTCCTGTGGGTGGTGGCTTCAGGAATTACATCCCAGTGGTTTCAACTTCAGCCAGACCACTAGGTTCTACAAGCTCTGCAGTCTGGCTGTGCCATAAAGTTTTTCAGTTTTCCCAGACTGTCTCCTCCAGTCTCCCAGTTATCTCTCAAAAAAAGACACCTACCAAAGGTATGGACTATAGAGCCATTTCCCTTCTGTGAACATTGCTCATTAGTTTACTCCATATTTTTCTCGGTGCCTAAGAGAAACAATTACTGAACAGTCATTCTTGACCTGAACTATGTAAACAGAATACTTCCATGGGGAAATCCTGTGCTCCATCATATCTCCTCCTATCTCACAGAAGCCCGCTTACACATTCCCAGTCTTCTAGTACATTGCAGGTTTCTCCTGTTTGCCTCCCTTTGGCCTAGCATTGGCTACTTGGGTCTTATCTAAGGTCCTTGTAGCTGTCATGGCCCTGATCTGCCAGCAAGGAGACTAAATCCATTCTTATCTGACAGCATCCTGATCTGTTCTCTCAGTTGAGAGCTAGCGATCAGGGACACCCTCAGAACCATTAGCTTCTTGAAATTTACAGCTTGACTTTAAACATGGAAACAAGCAGTCTTACCCCCATCATATGGGCTACAACACCTTGGTGTGATCATAGGCACATGCCAGAATATGCTGGTCCCCCCCACCACAGCAGACCAGGCCACCAGGATTTTGAGCTTGGCCAAAATGTTACTCAAATAGGTAGAGAGGGTGTCATGAATTCCCAGATCCTTGCTATGGGTGGGCAGAGCTCCGAATTACAAAACCCTTGAACTACCTACACAGTCAGAAGCCAAGGGGCAAGCTTCTAACCTTACTGGAAATTAACTAAGAAAGCTAACCCTGCAAGGTAGGTCACATGCAGAAATGAGTTTCAACTAATAATTAACCAGTAGGTGGACACTTTTAAGTCTAAGGTACTGTAATTAGACTGAAGCTTCTGAAGTACAGAACAACCAGATATAGTAAAAATATTTGTTTATTAAACAGTGCAGGGATATTTCAAAGAACAGAGCCATGAGCAGAAACACAAATCTAAATAATATGTTCTAGCTACGCATTATACCCTAAATTATAGTTACCATAGGTTACTCTTCTTGGTGAAGGCAGGCATCTTTCCAAGTCTCTGTGTACCAGGCCTATGTGTAACCCATAACAGGGTTAGCTGATTGCCTCCAGGAGAGCTGAAGCTGGCTTGGTCCAACTAACAACAGGAAAACTAACTTCTTAAAGTCTAAAATTTGCATAGGCCTGGGCCCTTGAGCCAATACAAAATTCAGTCCCTTGAAGTTTTCTGACATGAAACTGACAACAAATGGTTCAGAAGAGAAACAGTTTTTATGGCAGGATGCTCCCCTTCAGTCATGTAAATCAAAGCCTCAGAGAAAGAGTGAGGTGTGTGTTGGCACCACAACCCTTCTGGGTGACTAAATGGTGTGGCTACTTGTCACTGTTATTCAAAGGCACCATCAGACTTGTTAACTTTCTCATGACAAATCCCAGATGTTTCCCTTTGATCTGTTCCCCCATGTTGCAGGCCTAAGTTTTGATATGAAACCTGAACCAATGTTTTAATGTAAGAACAAGGAACTGAACTGGAGGTTCCGTTTTCTTTGACGAGGGGTAACTGGGATTCTTCACCTATGTATACAGGGATTTTTCCCCTATGAGAACTCTCAAATAAACCAGGCAGATGTTCAAAGAGAAAGGTGTTTTTTTTATTTAAAAAGGAAATGAAAATAAAACAAATGTATACCCACAGAAATATACAGAAAAACTAACTAAGAAAACAGGAAGGAAGGGGGAGAGCTTTTTAGGGAAGGGCAAGAATTACCAATCTTGAAGAGGTCCGTGGAAACAGCAAAATGACCAACATTTTGAGAGAGAAGAGAGCCCAACAAAATGGTATGCGAAGGATCTAAGACTGACACTCTCTGTCTCTGTCTCTCTCTCTCTGGTGGGAAGTGGGGTGCGCCACATATAGGGCAAAACATACCTTCAGGTGGGTGGTGTGAGCCCCCCCCCAAAAAAAATAACTTAATGTGCTTTTCTGAGGTGGACAGTGGTGTGGGAGAGGTTTGATGTCCCTGCAAGTACCAGGCAGGAAGGGCTAATGGGTGATATGAATAGAATTAAGCATTAATTAACTGCCACTTAAGGTAAGTGGGTGCAGGGGAAGTAAGGTTGGGTGTTGGTGGGATTAGTCCAAGGGTGAGTCAGTAGATCCTGAGAGAGCCATTGTCCCCAAATTATGCATCTCTCTGTGGCATGGAGTGGGTAGTAAACAGTCAGCTGCTCTTACACTTGCCAAGGTTTGTTCCTGACTGGCATCCATTTTGTTTCATTTGGACCAGGCAGTGTCCTGTACTTATTATTTTTTTAAAAACGAGTGTTTATGGTTATTCTACCTATAAACTGACTGCTAACAAAAAGATCTGGTTAAGGCAGGGTCTTGGACTGCTCCGAGCCACCCGACCCCTTTCCATTCCGTTTTTAGTTTCCCGACAGCCGGAAGAATGCGACCAGTCCTCCCGGAGGGAGGGCTGGAGCAGGGGGCTTGTTTTTGGCCCCTCCCACAACTGGTAAATGCGGCGGGGGGTGACCATTATTGCCCCGAAGCGGGAGCGATTGGCGGGGTAGAACATGGCTGCCATGCTCTACATAGACGCCATCCCGCAACAGCCATCCGTTTTTAATCACACTGAGTTTAATATCCATAACAATTGCAGCAGCATAGAAGAAGAAAGCAAGGAAAGTATGTATACTTCAGAGTCTTAAACAAGAAGAAAAATGGAATTATCCGAACTAAATGTGTCCAAATCTGAGAAGGATAGCGGCCAGGAGAAGTATGGAAGAGGACCTGATGCCTTTAAGTGTTTATTTTCTTTTGTGGGGAAAAGAAGGACTAGCTGTTGGTGTTCTTGGCTTTTGTTGTGTTTGTTCATTGGCAAGGATTTATAAAGGATGATGTCTGGTAGAAGGTTTAAAGGTTATTGAGAACGTTGTTTTGGGAATTTGAATGAATTGATTTGAAGAACTTGATTAAAATGGCATTTGTAATGAGGACGGAGGAGGAAATAGATGAAAATATGGAGGTGGATGTGTTGACGGTTGAACAGTTTCTCAGAGTCCCGAAAGAGGCGATACAAAAGGGGTGCGAGGAAGCATGTGCAAACTTACTGGAAAAAACATACAACATTGAAGCAGAAACTGAGAAAAAGGAGGAGCAGGATCAACTCATTGTGATGGAAAATATAGAGGTCCAGGAATAGGAGAACTGTGGCTACTGTATGACAGAAAATCTGGGGTCTCTACAAGAGAAGGACAATATAGTAACCCAATATCCATCAACTGAAACAGGAAGAAAGAGACGGAAAAAATCACCTTGTGTAAAAGAACTGTCAAAAGAAAAAAGGCAAAGATTGAAAACCAAAAGAGAAGGAAATAGGAGGACAAAAAGAAAAAAATGAAGGGCTTGGAAATTTAAGGGAGACGATAAAATATGGGAACTAGGGTTTGTGAAAGTTAGGGAGGGGAGACTAGGAAACCAGGGCACACAAAAAGAAGGAAGACATGTTGATATGTTGTGGCAGAAAAATAGACTACAGATGCTTAGGAGGAAAAATAAGTTATATAAGGAGGTGGAATGATTGGTTTTCTTCTGATATCTGCCTAGCTGGAAAAATATTACCTTAATTTTTTTTCTTCTTTTTTTGTTGGTTGCTGTTGTAAACTAGTGGTGATTAAGAAAGCGTTATTATGTGTTATTTAAAGATAAAAGGTGTTGGTAATAATAGGGATGTGGAAATGTTTAATTATGTTTAATTAAATTATGTTTAAAGCTGTTTAATTATGTTTAATCATGTTAGAATATAATAATAATAATAATCTTTCAATTTATTGATCGCTCAATCCTTCAGAGCTGCTGGCTCTGAGTGATTTACAGTTACTCATTTCACAAGGGAATAACAATGCTTTATAGGGGTAAGGGAGGACAACACATATAATCTTTACATAGCACACGTTTTGCAGCCGACGGGAATTTGTTCAGTTGCAAGTCAGATGTGATCCGGACGGCATTTTTCCGGCTTGGCTGGATGACGTCAGCTCTTCCTCTCCAGGACTCTTCGGGTCGCAGCTCCATACTGCCACCGCCTGGCCGGAACGGCCCATTACAGGCTTCTTGATGCTGAAGAGATCTTCTAGGCTTTTGATCTTGCGAGCCGAACCTTCCGTTCGCCGGCTAATACCTCCCCCATGGGGGTTTTTTGGTGTGCCCACCCTCTCTAAGGAGTGGTACCCATTTTATCTACTCGCCGAAGCTTTCGAACCCCTGGGTGGACGGTGAGCTGTGGACAAGGGTATAATCTTTTCAGAAACCCTCTCCTGGCGTCCCCATATCACACAACTGAAGACCGCTACCATGAACAATCTAGGGGCTTTGTTGAAGTTTTACTTCTCTAGGGGTGGAGGTATGATCGACCCGGTTGTTAAATTATACATGAGCAAGATAATTCCAGCAATGCTGTATGGGGTAGAGATTTGGGGTTGGGACGAATCGTTACTGTCCCTGCTAGAAACTGTGCAAAATTATTTTATAAGGCGGATTTTGGTCTTACCCAAAGGTTCACCTGTGGCGTTGATGAGGGCTGAACTGGGTATGGTATCCCTGAAAGCCAGGGCAAATGTAAGAATCCTCTTGTATTGGAGGAAATGTTTAGAACGACCTCAGGATATTCTAGGTGTACAAAGTTTTGGATTGCTGTTGAAATCCTCGAAAAGATTAGATGATCACTTGAATTCTATTTTATTGAAATACTCAATCCCTGATGACTTACTGATAAATGAAAACCAAAAGTCTAAATTGAAGGAATGGGTATTTAATAAGGATGGGCTTTTGAACCGACATGTGGTGGTAAGTTGCCGTACAGCCCCCCTGTATAAGATCTTTAAAAGAGATCATTTCAGGACTGTATATCTTGAGAAACTAACTACTCTGGAGCTGAGAAGGGCTTTTACTGCCCTAAGGTTCCACGTCATACCCTCAATGGTTTGTATTGGCCGCTTTCGGGGTGTCCCTGCCGCCTCCAGAATATGCCTCTGTGGTATGGGTGAAGTGGATGATGTCGAGCATTACATTCTGAGATGCTCATGGCATGAATCACTTAGGCAAAGGTTTATTTATCCTATTGTACCTCGGTATAATGGAATTTCAGAGCAGGATTTGACCGTTTTCTTGCTCTCTGATATTGATGCACATGTTACTAGCAGAATGGCTTTGTTTGCACTGGCGGCGAAAAAGATACGACTGGGTATAGGACTTACTGTAAGTTACTGATGTATACTGTTGGTTGTGCTTTGATTTATTTTGTGTTGTTATGGCCAATGGCTAAGACAATAAACTAAACTAGGACTAGGGGACAAGGCTGGTAGCTCACACCAGTGCGGGGCTAGAACTGACAGCAGTCCTATTCAGCTCAGATGTTACTTGTAACCAGAGGATAAATCCCCTGTGCCACCGCTCCCCTTATGGTTAAGTTGTAATTAATTTTAATAATAGTTTTTAGTATGAGTAATTTGAATTTTCATGTTAAAGATCAGTATAATGGTTTTAATTAATTGTTAGTAAAAGTAAAATAATTAAAGAATTTCAAGATTAAATTTGGTATCTATATTAAAAACAATGAAATGGTAGTTTAGTGGAACAATTGTTAACATGACAAGAGAAGTTAGGATATGGATGATTAATTATTTAATTGTGCTTGATGGTGTTAGAATACTGTATTATGGTGTTGTAATTAAGTTCTAATTAATTTGGATAATAGTTTAGTATGATTGTGTTGGTCAAATATTAACTTTGGGATAAACAAAGATCTGACAGACTATATCAGGAAGATATTGGTGTAAATAAGTGGAAAACCCTCACCTAATAAACAACAGAGTTAACTTTCTAGCTAAGCTTGGTATAATGGTTCTAACAAAATGTTAAAAGAATTTAAATGGTGTAGATTGATTGAAAATCTAAAAGGTTGATAAAAAAATAAACATTAAACCCTGTAACAATACTAGAAGCAAGGAACTGGCAGACTACTGGAAGAAGTGCAATAGTAAGGGTTAGAACCTTGCATGGTGAAGATAATAATGATTGTAAACAGTGATTATGAATATTTTATACTGTTGATATGAATTTACAGTGTAATTTTGAAAATGTAGTATTTAAATTTTAAAAGAGAAATAGAGTTAGAAGTAGCTACTCAACATAGAATTTGACCTAAAGGATGAGTATAAGAACAAAATAATTATTTTTTTTGGTCTGGTCTTATTGTTAATCTATGTTGCTGAAAAGAAGTATCGCTGTATTAGGGTTTTTTCATGTAGTCTTGTTGATATGATATAGGCTTATACTATTAAAACCCCAATAAATATATTAAAACAAAAGATCTGGTCAAAGCCAAGACTACCCAGCTGATATTTCTGGTACGCCTCCAGGGTTTGATAACCTCCTTCATAAGGACAATTCCATGGGCCTGATTACCTGCTGGATCACTTCAGTGGTTCCTCTGGGTCTGTCAACTAGAGCTCCTGTAAAGGGGTAACATAAATCCAACCCTAAAACTGTCTCTGAGACAGAGTATGGTCTGATGGGCTGGCCCCTACAATTGAGATGGGACCAATCCTATGAGATCCTGGATGATGCCATCCTCAATCCTTTCCAGTCCGGCTTCCGACCTGGCCATGGGATGGAGACAGCTCTGGTCGCTTTTACAGATGACCTCCATAGACATATGGACCGAGGTGGGTCAGCATTCCTGTTATTATTAGATCTGACAGCAGTGTTCGACCCGGTCGATTATAATCTATTGATCCACTGCCTCACCGATGTAGGAGTTCAGGGGACTGCCTTTCAGTAGTTTTCTTCCTTCATGGTTGGGGACAAAGGATGGCACTGGCGAGAGGATTTCCCAGTGATACCCACTGGAATGTGGAGTGCTGCAGGGGGTGATCCTCTTGCCAATGTTATTTCACATCTATATGGGCCCCCTTGCCCATTTAATCCGGATTTTTGGGCTGGGTTGCCATCAATATGCAGATGATAGCTCTATTTGTTACTGAATGGCCATCCATCCTCTGCTCCTGATAATCTGTCTGAGGCTCTGGAGGCTGTGGCTGGATGGTTGCAGCAGAGTTGGTTGAAGCTTATTCTATGAAAGACAGAGGTCCTTTACCTGAGTCGGAAGAGAGAGGATATGGGTATTAGGCGCACCATGCTGGAAGGGGCACCTCTGGTGCTGACCCAGAAAGTGTATCACTGGATGCCTCTCTTTCCATGGAGGCCCAGGTTACAACAGTTGCCCAGTCTGCCTTCTTTCATCTTCGGCAGATTAGGTTACTGAAACCCTATCTCTCCCCCCAAGACTTGGTTACAGTGACCCATGCAATGGTCACTTCCAGGCTTGATTACTGCAGTTCGCTCTACTCATGCCTTGAGACTGACCCAGAAATTACAGCTGGTGCAAAATATGGTAGCGTGCCTGCTAACAGTGGTGCCTGTGTGGGCTCATGTTTGGCAGGTGCTTCGCCAGTTGCATTGGTTACCGGTTGAATTCTGGATCCGCTTCAAGGTGTTGGTAATCACCTTAAAAGCCTTCAATGGCCTGGGATCAACATACCTGAGGGACTGCCTCTTCCCATATATGCCCCGAAGAGCATTATGCTCCATAGATCAACTTCTCCTGGTGGTCCCTGGCCCAAAAGATGTCCATCTTGCCTCAACCAGGGGAACATGCTCTCCACTGAGATCAGGGACCTGCAGGATCTTCTTCAATTCCGCAGGGCCTGTAAGATGGAGCTGTTCTGCCAGGCTTTTGGCTGAGGCAGTGGATGTCCATATATGGCCTCCCTGAGGTGTTTGTCACTCTGTTAACAACTGTTGGGCATTATTTACATCTCACCATGGGCCAGGACCTCTCGTAACCATTAGGAAGAACTTCCTGACAGAGCTGTTCTTCAGTGGAACAGGCTTCCTTGGAAGGTGGTGGGCTCTCCTTTGGAGGTTTTCAAACAGAGGCTAGATGGCCATTTGACAGCAATGCTGATTCTGTGAACTTAGACAGATCATGAGAGGGAGGGCAGGAAGGGTTGCATCAGTGCTTAGTTTTTGTGGCCCTTTCTTACATGCCCAGGGAAATGCTGATCACCACTCTAGGGTCAGGAAGCAGTTTTTCTCCAGGCCAGTTTGGAGATCCTGGAGGTTTTTTGTCATCATCTGGGCATGGAACAGCGGTCAGTGGGGGTGTGGGGGGGCAGGTATTTGTGAATTTCTTGCATTGTGCAGGGGATTGGACTAAATGACCCTGGAGGTCCCTTCCAACTCTATGGTTCTATGATTCCTGAATGTCCAGGCAGACTGGCTGAGCAGGCAGATCATTGATGAAAACAAATAGTCCATCAAATGGGAGATCTTACTAATTGCAGCTTGATTTGGAATGCTGGAAATGGATGACTCTGCATCCAGTTAACAAGTACCGAGACTTTTCTCTAGAACCCATTCCCTCAGTCAGAATGAATGGATGCTCTAATCTCCCTGTGGCTCAAGGGCCTACTGTGTGCCCCTTCACCCCTCCCAGTGATCCCAAGCTCTGTGGAAGATATGTCAGGAGCAGATGGAGGTGATCTTTGTGGCTCCAAATTGGACCCAAGGGCCATAGTTTCCATTCCTGGTGTTCCAGTTCAGCCCCCCTGGGAGATTTCTTCCATGAGCCCAGATATACTGCAGCAGGGGCCAGTTTGCCACTTGGATCCAGACTGGCTCTATCTGACAATGTGACTTTAGAAAGGAATGGACTCCTGAACCTTGGCTACTCCTCAGAAGTCACAATCATGGCTTTCAGGAGGGCTTCCACAAGATGCATCTACAATACTATATGGGAAAGAACCTTCTTGGGGTCGTCCCAGTGAAGCACAACAACCACCACCACCCAGGCCTGGGCTATTAGTTGGCCCTCCTTCAGAGGGTGTTCATAAAAAACTACAAACCTCCACTCTTCGTTGCCAGGTAGCAGTTATTGCCACAATCCTACTTTATGTAGCTAGACATCCTAATATAGTCTGCTTTCTCCAAGGGATTGTGCAGATCAACCCTACTGTGGTCCACAAATTGCCTTCATGCAGGGTGTATATAGTCTTTTGGCTCTCACTAATCCTCTTTTCAAGTTCTTAAGGGAGGTTCCCCCTAAAATGGCTCCACATGAAAGCCTGCTTCCTTATGGCAGTGGTTTTGGATAGAAGAATGTTGAAATTGGAAGCCTTGTCAGCTAGAAAAGGCCTTTGTGTCGTCCACAAGGACAAGGTGGTGCAGAGGATGGATCCCACATTTATCACCCAAGTGAATTCAACTTTTCACAGGAGTCAGGAGATTTACCTCCCTTCCTTCTGCCCACATCCTAGCCACCCCAAGGAGAGAAAGTGGCACTTCTCACAGCTCTGGAGGACCTTCAGAATCTACTCCCAATGTACAGAATTCATCAGAAAGATGGACTGTCTGTTTACTTATTTAACAGCCCCAAATAATGGAAGATGATGTCCAGATCAGCCATCAGCCACACCATTTGACAGTGCATCTCCAATGTCTACAAGGCAAGTAACATTCGGGTTCCAGCAGGGATCACGGTCCACTCAGTGAGAAGTGTAGCCACTACCGTAGCCTTCAGTCATCAAACCTCAGTGGTAGAAATGTGCAAGGCGGCAACATGGTCTTCATTCTCAGCCTTTGTCAGACACTACAAACTTAATTCCTTCTGCTCAGCCACCACCGCCTTTGGGCATAGAGTGCTGCAGAATATGGTGGAAGATCATCACTTTCTCACCCATCACTGGGACACTGCTGTTGGAAGTCCCATTCCAAGATGCTCTCCTCCTCAGAGCAAGAATGGAACCTTGGATACTCACCATGAGGGTTCTTTCTGTTCTAAGGTTAGGAGGGCCTCTTTTCTCACCCAAAAACAAAAATAGACAACCCCCCAGAAAAAACAGAGGAATGTCTATAAAAGCAGGATCCTGAGTTTGACCAATCCTATGTGATCAAGTTGCAGGGGAAGATGCCTGCTGGCTTTAATTCTTTTTTTAACCCTGCTCATATCTTTTCTCTGGTTATCATTTGTTATGCTTCTAACTCTGGTTGTTGTTTTATCTCTGTTCTTTCCTGTTCCTGGGATCATTAGCTTGTGAAATAACCTGAGTCATGGCGACTCCCACCTGGGAGACAGGACGTTGAAGAGTATAGTCCTGCCTCCCTAAGCAATTAGTGGGAATCAGTGCAGAGGGAGCAGAGAGAACCCTCACGATGGTATCCAAGGTTCCGTTTTCTGGGAAATGTTCTGATTCAGATTTTTAAAAACTGACACATTTAAATCAGGGGTGTCAAACAGCCCTGTGGGCCGGATCTGGCCCCTGCAGGGCTCCTATCCAGCCCATGAGCAACTGGCTCTTTGTTGCTTCCTATTTCCTGCATCACAGCTTCTTTTGCCCACTCTCTCCCATTTCCTGCTTCGTAGAGGAGAGAAAGAAAGCCAAGCCTTCCTTCCCTTGGTTGGCATGAGGGCTCCTCCCCCTCCTCCTCTGGGGAAGGAGGTGGAAGGAAAGAGCCAGAGAGAGAGAGAGAGTCCCATGGCACCTTTAAGACCAACGTTTTATTCCAGGTATAAGCTTTAGTGTGCCTGCACACTTCTTCAGAGAGAGAGAGAGGGAGGAAAAGAAAGAGCGAGCCAGAGAGAGCGAGCCAGAGAGAGCGAGCCAGAGAGAGCGAGCGAGAGAGAGCGAGCGAGAGAGAGAGAGCCAGAGAGAGAGAGAGAGAGAGAGAGTAGAGAGAGAGAGAGAGAGAGAGAGAGAGAGAGAGAGAGAGAGAGAGAGAGAGAGAGAGAGAGAGAGAGAGAGAGAGAGAGAGAGAGAGAGAGAGAGAGAGAGATGAAGTTCCATTCACATGGAGAAATCCCCCTTTTCAGTTCTAGCAGATGGGGGGAAGGAAACCTAACAGCACAGCTTGCATTCTTTATTAGCGGGGGGAGCAAGAGTCCAGTAGCACCTTAATGACTAACAAAATTTGTGACAGGGTATGAGCTTTCATGAGTCACTGCTCACTACTTCAGATACAGCTAGAATGTGAGGCCATATGTCCTTATATTTTGGAGAGTGAAGAGATTTCAGATGCCAAATGACAATAGCAGGCATTGGTAATGTGAGAAGAAACCTAGGTCTCAGTTCTGTCCAGAAGTGCATTGTCTTGAACTTCATT
>NW_015172598.1:248430-254450 GCF_001447785.1 Gekko japonicus | reverse complement strand
AACATTCTCTCTCTCACCCACTCTGTTTCCCCCCTCTGTTTCTCTGCCCTTCTTCCTTCACAACTATCCTTCCTCCCATTCACTCTCTTTCAATCTCTGTCTTTCTACTCCCTGTCCACAGTCCAGGCCGGGTCCCCTCCCCCCCTCCTTTTTCTCTCTCTCCCCTCCCAACATTCTCTCTCTCACCCACTCTGTTTCCCCCCTCTGTTTCTCTGCCCTTCTTCCTTCACAACTATCCTTCCTCCCATTCACTCTCTTTCAATCTCTGTCTTTCTACCCATCTTCCTCCCTTCCTCCCTTCCTCCCTTCCTCCCTTCCTCCCTTCCTCCCTTCCTCCCTTCCTCCCTTCCTCCCTTCCTTTCTCCCTTCCTTTCTTTCCAAATTACTACCACTAACCCCACTCTGTCTCCACCCCTTTTCTCTCTTTCCCCCCTATCTACCTCTGTCTCTCTCTCTCTACCTCCTCTTCTCCATTCCTCCCTTCCACTCGCCCTTCCTTCCTATCTAGGGCCCGTCGTCTACCGCCACGACGGGCTTTCCTTACTAGTTCTGTAATAGTCCCATGAAGTCTCAGCCCTTGCAATTAGGGTATCAGCCACATCATCGCTGTTTGGGGAGACTTCCATCTTTTGGGCTAGGAAGCTAGCTCAAGGCAGTCAGACTGCCTCTAGTTAGGTTCTGGGATGTGATCAGGAACAATAATATCTTAATAAGAACAGACAATATCTTGGTGAAAGCCTATACAAAAATCATACATACAGAGACAACACAGATCATGTGTTGGTTAAAAAGGAACTTCAAGTCCGCATCAGCAGATCACATCAAGGGCCAGCAAATGTGTAGCTAAGCAGAAAACAGCTGGACAACAAGTGGTCTCTCAAGCTGGAGTTCTTCCTTCAGATTGTGAAACACTTTGGAAACACAGTGGTGGATTTCTTTATCGTTGTTTATATAATTTGTATTAATTGTTGGATGTGTTCTGTTGTTGTTACCCGCCCTGAGCCTGTTTGCAGGAAGGGCGGGATATAAGTCAAATAAATAAATAAATAAGATTTGACTCAGACCTCAATCACCATGTGTCCATGTTCATCTCCAGACTCCAGCTGGCAGGAGCAGAGCAAACAGATGCCTTAATGTCCCCCTGGCCACCAGGCTTCTTTTATGCCTTTCCACCTAATCTGCTAATTCCAAGGATGTTGAGGAAATTGAGAGAAGAAGAAGGAACCCTGATCTGCGTAGTCCCCAGTTTGCCACGCAAGCCCTGGTTTTCAGCAATAGTGAACAGAAGATTCTTGGAACATTTCAGTTTTTCTGAACATGCTTCAACAAGGGAACATGCTTCAACAAAAACCCAGACCTGGCATGGCTACACTCGACTGCATGGAAATGTAAAGGGGAAGACTCTTAAGAGTAAGCTATTCTACAAGGGTCAGAAGCACCATGCTAGTCTCTAGAGGAATTTCTACATCAAATTTATACCTCTATCTATGACCTGTTCACTTCTATGTTATACCAAGTCCTGTGGATATCCTCACATAGTCAGGTTTCTATAAGTAGCCCATGTCAACCCTCTAGTTGTCCATAGATTTCCTTCTTGGCGACTACTCTTAATCTTGCCGATGCTTACTCAACTTCTATTTGAACCTCTGAGAGAAGTTCCACAAAAATGGTTGAGAATGAAGGTCCTGTTTCTGTCAGCTGTGACTTCAGCCAAAAAGGTCTTGGAATCAGCAACTTTATCTCCCAGGAAAGGTCTGTGTGATTTTTGCAAGGACAGGTGGTCCTAAGAACGGATCCAACATTCAATCCAAAGGTCAATACATCCTTTGACTTCTCTCAGGAAATATTATTGGCTTCATTCTGCCTCAAACCCTAGATCTTTGCAGAGTCCCACGTGTCTATACCAGGTGCACAGTATCAATTCATAAAATGGTCTCTCTCTTTATCTCGGAGCTCATCTGATAAGGGACAGAAAACGTATGGAGTGGCAATGGCAAGACTCTGAGGCAGTGCATCTCACATGCTTACCAGGCTAGTAAGCTCCAGGTAATTCTTGGAATTACAGCTCAATCCATTTGTAGTGCTGTAACTAATGCAGCATTGGACACCAAAACTTCCATTGAGAAAATCTGTAAGATGGCCATGTAGTCATCTCTGCTGACCTTTATCAGACACCACAAAATGAATACCCTTGCCTCATCTGACACAGCATTCAGAAGGAGGGTATTACAGCAAGTGGTACAGGTGGACTGATTTTTCTACCTGACATGGGATGCAACTGCTTTTGGACATCTCGTATCAAGGTGCCCTCCCCCTCTGAACAAGAAAGGAATATTGGCACTTACTGTGAGGCTTCCTTCTGCTATGAAGAAGGGGGCGCATCTTGTCCCACCTTGATTTAAAGCCTGGGTGGGTAGGTGGAATAGCAAGCTATTTTTTTCCATATTAATGGCTTCTTGTTTTCTGTCCTACCATGTTCCCTATTTCCTAAAATGCTGAATGGTTTACTTAGTATTTTAGTATAGATACTGCTTTGGGAGTTACTGAACTGAGGAGAATGGGCGACTCTAACCAAGAGACAGGAAGCCTGAACATTTTTTAATCCTGCCTCCTTGATGGAAAGATGGGAATCATCCATGTCAAGATTACCTCCTCTCCTTACAGCAGAAGAAACCTTCACAGTAAATGCAAATATTCTTTCTTCCCCCTTGCAGTGTTCCAGTTTGTACCAAGTGATAGTGTACTTGCTTAAGTCAACCCCTGATGATGTGTGACTGAGTCAGGTCAGGGTATATATATGTCACATACTGCATATAGCTAGGTTTTGAGCCCATAATGAAACCTGTGCAGAATCTGTATTGAAAGAGGATAGTCTGTTACAGGTGGGCTGCACAGTGTATGGCACTAGCACCTCTTTGGAATTCTTCATTTACAGTGGTGTTTGAAATGATTTGTAAAATGTGTGCCAAATATTAAAATAGTACTGTTAAAAGAAACAGCATACTCTTAGTAAGGAAATTTTATAGTTATTTGACATCTAGGATCATTTCTTAGTGTGATATTTACTACTGGCTGTTTCCCTAAATAGGTAAGTGCTTTCCTCATTTTTTTTTTTTGGGGGGGGGCCCTTTAATAGAATGTGGAAATATTGGGGGAAGTGAAGAAGCTGTTCTGGTTAACGGATCTCAGAAAGAATATTGCAGCCCTGGAAGCAGTACAAAAGATGATTACCAGTGCCAGGAGCCAACATCAGGGGAAGGCCTTGGCCTCTAGGCTGTGTAGTTGGCCCTCCAGAGGAACTTGTTGGCCCCTGTGTGAGACAAGATGCTGGACTAGATGGACTACTGGTCTGATCCAGCACGGCTCTTCTTGTGTTCGTATTGTGCTATTCTGATTGGTCTATTCTTGGCTTAGACAATGAAGGGAAATTTGAAAGGTAGTTCAACGTTTGTGTATTATGAGACAGACTTTAAACAGAAGAGAGGAAAAGCTTTTGGGGACTTGTGTTAGAATAAGGGTCTTAGTCAACTTAACCACATAGAATGATAATTAGAAAGCAGTATAAAAGTGGTCTTCTGTAGCTAAAGTTCATGAATTCATGACAACAAGGGGTTAGCAGCCACAGTAAAGAAGAGGTGTACACTGGCAATGTTTGTATAGCTATTCACTTTGGGAGAAGGGGATTAAAGAGCCATTTGCCTTTGATTTCACCTTACATACTTCCTCTTTTGCTCCCAATGTGCTCTTTCTGTTTATTCTCATTGTAAGTTGTCTAGTCAATTTACTGTATAATCCTTCAAGACTGAAACTGTTGAACAAGGTATAGTTATGTGTGTATTTGAGCCATGTTATACTATTAGAGAAGAACACTTTTGGATAAAGAACCTCTGAGACAGATTCCCTGCAAAGATCTTTTAAAACAATATTTAAGAGGGAATGGGAAAATGGTTAAGATGAAATCTCTTAATGGTGATCTAGAAACTGTCATTAAATGAGTGAGCCTGGTAAGAGCAGGAAGACTGCAAACCATAGTTTGTGTTTCAGATGTCATGGCAAACTATGGCTTGCCATATTTTTCATTATTTAGCAGTATGTAAGGAGAGAAGAAAAGGGAGGAGGGCATATGAGCAAGAGATTCCCCCCCCCAGCTCAGTCTTGATATGATTCTGGTTTGTATGTCTCAATCATGAAGTTGTGCATTTCACTCATTCTTGCACAAGAGGTATTGTGTAAATGGTCAAGTCAGGTTATGAAAAAGATATATGAATCTGTCTCTTTCCCATGAGATGAAAAGGCAAGACCAAACTATGGACTTTAGTTTACTCCATTCAGTTAAGAAGAAGAAGAGGAGGAGGAGGAGAAGATATAGGATTTATATCCCACCCTTCACTACCCAAAGGAGTCTCAGAGCAGCTTACAAACTCCCTTCCCTTCCCCTCCCCACAACAGACACCCTGTGAGGTAGGTGGGGCTGAGAGAGCTCTGACAGAAACTGCTCTTTTTCAAGAACAGCTGTGCCAGAACTATGGCTTGCCCAAGGTCATCCAGCCAGGTGTAAGTGGAGGAGTGGGGAATAAAACCCGGTTCTCCCAGATTTGAGTCCGTGCACTTAACCACTACACCAAACTGGCTCTGTTAACTGGGGTGCTACTGAAACCTCAAGTACTTTAAAGCAATTTTCTCCAGTCTAGAAATGATTGAGATGGTAGAACCAAAGGCATAATGAGAAAATCTGATAAACAGTGGGTTTCATCTAATGCAGGAGTGTCAAACTCATTTTTTATGAGAGCCAGATTTGACACAAATATTACTTTGTCAGGCCGGGCCATGTATTCCATAAAATGTAATGTCAGGTACCGGACATATAAACTTTATAAAAGACACAGGCAAACCCAATTAATAATACTATTTTTTACTCGAAATACAAAGAAAAGCAATTGTATCCAAGGAGTGAAAGCAATTGATTTACTGGGGAAGCCACAAAAGCCCCAATAAATGCATTTAATCATATGCAAGACTAGATTTTTTTCAAGGGATACCATTAAAAAAAAGGGGGGGATATCTTACACTTCCATACAGATTAGCTACTTTTTGTATACATAGCACTTTTAGTGGATGAGTCATCATCCTTGGAAGTAAATAAATTAGTTTTTCAGCCCCCCCATACGCCCAGCCTCAGCAGCTGAGCACAGCTATGATCCGTATCTCAGTCTTTGTGTTTCCTCTGTTCCCCCATCCTGCCTCTGAGGATCTCAAGGAGGCACACCAGACTCTTCCCTCCCTCCACCACCCCATCCCCACCACCACCACCAAAAAGCCTGTGAGGTGGGCCAGGCTGAGCAACTGGCCCTGGGTGATCCAGATGACAGGGTCCTGGCTTAAGAGGGGGTGGTCTGTAGTTGCTTTTCCAGTCCTCACTGAGCTGTGGTCAGAGGAGGCAGTAGGGGAACTCTACAACTCCTCTTTCTTTGCCTTCACTTCCATAACCTTTACAGTATTTTAACTTAGCCTCTTAGCCCCACCCCCTAGCCATTTCCTTTCTATTTTTTGACAGCTTCGACCATACACAGACAGCTCAACCCGTGTGCCTGCTTGGCCATCCCAGCAGCCTGCTGCTCCTTCCCTTTTTTTTTATTGACTATCCTAAAAAAAAGAAGAGAGTTTATTCTTTTTTCATATAAGAAAAAAGGGAGGTATATAGTGGGATAAAGAAAAGGTTGGGTGATATTATTATTAGTATGTTAGTCTTTTACTAGTAATACACAAATCTTCTTTTGGCTTCTTCTGCGAGTTGTCAGTCGTCTTTCATCTTTACCTGTAAAGAAAATAAAAATTGTTAATGGATTAGTAGTGTCCTTTTGGTTTTTGTTAGTAAAGTCTTTTCATGCGCTTTCCGAACTTGTCTTCATGGTTTGGGCAGCCTCACTTTCACGTCGCTCAGATTGTATGACGGACCCTTTCCTGCTCCTTTATCTTCCAGGGTCTTGACTTCCCCCTCCGAGCCGCTGTCTCTGTCACTG
>NW_015172598.1:240943-247732 GCF_001447785.1 Gekko japonicus | reverse complement strand
GCTTGTCCTGAAACTTTTTCTGGCTCGACATCTTGTTTTTTTTTGTTTACTTTTTAAAAGTTCGTGCCGCGCAACTACAAGATGAAATTTCCTGTGTTTCTTCTAACAATTCACCATAAGGTAACACTGCTCTTTTCAATTTTCACTCCCCCCCTCTTCCTGTTAAATCAGTCTTTGCTACGTAGGGTGGGGGGGGGAATCTCCTCCCTCCTCCCTTGCGATTTTTCGAAGGGGGGGAACGCGCTCAGTTCTTTTTCTCCTGTTTTGACTGGCAACTCACAGTTTTTGCCGAGAATCTTCTTTTAAATGCTCGTCCGCTTAATCACCCGGTGATGACCGGCGGCTCCGCTAGTCCCCATGTGGGGCACTGCCACGGCTAGGGCCATTGGGGCATGGGGCGAGCCTCAATTTCCGACCATCCGATCGGGAAAGAGGCACATCCCCTGCGCGCCCCGGATCGGAGCTCCCTGCTTGGGGCTCCTTAGGGTCTCCGCTTGTGCGGATTCCCCCCTTTGCCGCGCGTGGGCGAAACGACTTCGAGAGCGTCCCGAAGATGCGTCCGCCATTCGTGAAGTCCAAACCGGAAGCCCCCTGCTGCTCCTTCCCTTATACCAGTTGCTTGCGGGCCCAGTAAAAGCCCTAGACAGGCCACATCTGGCCCCTGGGCCTTATGTTTGACACCCCTGATCTAATGATCACTCAGGGGAAAGCGCTGACAGTTGCAGATCTTTCTGAGGTTCTCCTACTTTCAGAAGCACTAACCAGGAAAGTTTATTCCTGGAGTCATAGAACTTGCATGGATTAACAGTCACATGAGATGGGAGGTTGCAGTGGGAAGGGGACATTGGCATAATCTGTAATCGTTGCAACCTTGAGTCGCTGAGTCCAACCCCTGTGTATCTGCCCTCCAAGAGTATTGCCCGCCCTTATGCCAGAACAAACAAGCCACATGTCTGATGCTGCCACTGATCAGATTGAGCAAATGCCAGTGTCTATGGGATTTTTTTGTCAGTTCTGGCCCCATATTGCTTCAGTTTATCCTCTGAATACAGCATGATGTTGATATGAGCATATGCAAAAACTAAAAAGGGGTAGTGGCATACAGTGGCACCACAAATGATGGTAACATCCTCCCTTGAAGGTCCTGATAATTAAAGGCATGTGTGGAAGAAAATAAAGTGATGTCACAACTATGAAAATGCAGAGGGATGGCAGATGTATTGAAGAACCATGTCCAGACTGATTCCAGTGCTTATGGATTGACTGCCAAGAAAATCAGAATTAAGCTGAACATGCAGAAAAGCTCTAAATAATACTGTAACGATTCCTTTTTTCCGTGTGTGTGTCTCTTTAAAAGTTTGGTTGCATGGTAAGTAGACTAGAGTGGTGGAAGAGACAAGTGTAGTGTGATTGGTGATTGACAGAGAGGGGGAGGGGTTTTGGAAGTGGTTCTGAGTGGATGAATATGTATGTCTGTGAAGAGTGACAGTTACAAGTTTGAAGTTGATGAAGACAGTTGTTAAGTTAGTTGGTTCTGGGTTCTGTGAGAGAAGCAGAAGTTCAGTTAAGTTATGTGTATGAAAGAAGTGAGAAGCAGTTCTGTGTGTAAGCAGTTAAGAACAGCCGAGGTTGTTCTGAGAGAATAGGAAAAAGTAAATGAAAACTAAATTGAAGAGTTACAAAGTTACCTGAAAGATCCCTGTCAATAAGGGAGCAGATTGTGGGTGAAACACCAAGCATGTGTTCAGTATTTAAACCGTACTAGTTACATTGTTCTACTCTTTTTATATATGAATTACTTCAATAAATCTTCTTTTATTTAAGTATATCAGCTCTGAAAGAAATACTTCCCAGGACCACATAGTTCCCCATAAGCCTTACACTCGACCTGCCTACCCAGTAATAGCTAAAGTGAAGTATAAAGGTTTGGAAAGCCTTAAATTTCCTGGTGGCAGCCAGATATACCCTAGTAGAACAAAATAAAGAACACTTTTAAAGGGAAACCAGACCTCCCCAGATAAGGGGTCATCACAAATACCAACTTCAGAATAAGCATTCTTAATTGCCTTCAGACCATGGCAGTCTTGTTGAAACTAAGCAGGAACGGGTCTGTTCAGTGCTTGAATGGGAGACAATCATGTATGCCATCTAGAGTTCCATGGAAAAAAGACAGGATGTAATAATGAAGAAATGATTTTGATGTTCAGTTTCTTTATTCTGGCTTTGAGAGTGTAAAGAGAAGTGCCCCAAATCACCAAAGGCTACAGATCTTTGTTGGAATTGTTAGGTAGAAGTCTGAAATGTCCAAATGGGCCTCTTTTGAGATAAGGGGTGTGAGATATATGTTTTACAGGGTAGTAAACTATAGCTTTTAGGAGCTTTGAGACATGTGCTATATTAGGTTTTATGGATGTACAAACCATGTGCCTTTTACCATTTTCTGGCTGTTTCCTATATATGCTTAAGAAATCTTAACTTGAAAATATCTTGAAGCACCAACACAGACGAATTTTTAATAATCATCTGGGTAAATATATGTATTAGAACTTTGTGTTGTGGCTGATCTTAATGAAAGCTGCTACTTGGCTTTTGTTCTTTGATTTTTTTGTGGATCAGTTTGGCTACCTACTTTGTGGTATTAGAAGTCATATGTAATTCATGACATTTAAATTAAGTAGTTACATGTACATGCATGTTATCTTTACAGTTCCTCTAAGCCCCTTAGGCAGTTCATCTGAGAGCACTTGACCAGCCTAATCATCTCTTGGCAAAACATTTTGGTTTGAATTTCTGTCTATTTGAGATGGTGTATTTTGACTGTGGAAGGGAGCGCTCAGTGTATTGTTACATAGCATCCTCTATTGGCTAACCTGTGAAATGACTTTTATGTACATAGCTGTAACTTTCCTTTCAAACCACTGCTTTCTCTGCAATTATATCATGAAATTTGATATTTGTATATTTTCCATAATGCATCTTTCAAATAAAAGGGGTTTGTGCTGAATAATGCAAAAAGAGTATTTTCAAATGTGGTACCTTAATCTTCATCTTGGTTTTTTTTTTTTTAAATGTTTTCTTGTTTAAATTACCCCCATACCTCTCTCCTGAAGATTATTTCAGAGGTACTTGGGTCTGAGGCGGGCTTCCTTGGATAATTCATCACTCCTTCTATGACAGAGAAATTTTTATGTATACCCTGTATAGATAATTCTTTTCCACATTTCAATGTTAACATCTTTCTGGGTGTGGGTAACCTGAAGTCCTACCATTGAAGAGTTAATAGTAAATTGCCAGCCAGCACCCTGTGCTGTTGCTTCATAGAAGCTATGAATGAGCCTCTGAGTACTTAGGTGAGAGCTCCATGTATCAAACTCCTTTTTCAAATAATCCTTTAGGTATGAAATATTCAATCTCAGGCTCACCTGATAGAACTGCTATGTGTAGAGGCGTTTCTCCTAAATAAATGCATTAGTGATCCGAGTAGGAGAAAGATGTTGTAAATATTTTGTGCTAGTTGGCTTATTTGCTGTCACATTTCATGAACCAAGGAACATATTTTGGGTCAGTTTGTCGCTATACCAAAAGGAAAATTAAGTCTCCTGTCACTAACTAGGGTTTATTTGACACAATACAAAATGTGTACATGAAAAGCACTTCTTTCTAAGAAATAAAATGTAGTTTGTATGTAGATAGTTACAGGTGATAGGCACACAATTTCCATGTCCTTTCCTGTGCCTCTTGTAATTATTTTGAAAGCCCTAAAGCACCTTAGTCTGATGCACACATTTATTAAATAGGAGTAGCTAGAAGATTGCTTCTCTTCTACTGTATCTTTTCTGTTGTGAACACGTCTGAGAACTTCTTCATGAGCTGTGATTGGCTAAGTTTGCTCCTGTCACCTTTACATAGTGTTCTCAGGTATGCATATGTACTTTGTACTTCACAGAAGAGACATGGCTGATGAATACTGTAAGAACACAGGGATATCTCTTTGCTGTAATGTGTGTAATGGTTCTAACACTTTCAACACTGGGACATGATTTAAACACTGGGCTTAACTGCCTTATCAATAAGGCAACTTTTATTTGTCGCTTGTTTCTTTGCGTGTTCTAACTGCCCAGCTTGCCTTTCTTATTCATTGAAATTGTCTTCTCTCCGCCTTCATACTTTGATATGTGCATGACACTGTCAACAATGTAAACAAGCATAAGGTTAATGAATTCCAAGAGACACCATTCATGTTCTTAGGCTACTGGCATGAATGTGGTGTTCTCGGTGAGCACTGTTATGAATGGTGACTGGATGTGACTGAGCCTAAAGGGAAGGACTGTGTCACGTGACAGGGACGCTGTATAATCTGTGTGCTTTTGTCAGAAGAGAGGATTTGAGGGCTGTTGGATGTACCATGCTGATGCCCTTGCGGTATCAGGTCACTTCCTCTTCTTCCAGAGAGACCAAGGTACAGCAAATTGCATAAACATATTGCACAATCATATCTAAGAAGCCATTTCACCATCTGTATTAGCAGGCCTGGACAAATATGATCCAGATCTAGGAGCCAGCATAATCCCTTTACTCAAAATGTACTGACATAAAAGTAAAATATTTCATGTTTTATGCTGGTTGATTCTCTTCAGGTGCCATTAGACTCCTGTGTATTTTCCAAGAGTACTCATTGAACACTTGTGCTTATGTTGTATAGATATTTCTGTAGAGGAGATAAGTTGGCATTTGGGAGTGAGGAGGTGGGTTCCACCTCATCATTATGGAATTGTCCATACATATGATTGTACTGTCAAGAGTGCTCTGCATGAAAGAGATGAAAAGTAGATTGTCAGTAACTTTATGCACACTTATTTTGGAGTTATTGATTGATTAATTATCATATGGCATTGTGTGTAGAATAGTCAAGAGATCCGAAGATTGTCTGGCAGCCGCAAGTTCTAGCTCTTAGCATTATGCTAATGGTGAGCTAGACTTGTTTTTAGGGGCTGAGAGAGCTCTGAAAGAACTGTGACTGGCCCAAAGTCACCCAGCTGGCTTCATGTGGAAGAGTGGGGAATCGAACCTGGTTCTCCAGATTAGAGTCCGCAGCTCTTAACCACTGCACCAAACTGGCTCTCACATTTCAAAGTAAATCATATTGAACATATGACTTCTGAGAATGTGTGCATAGTATTGCACTGTGAGAAACCTCTAAAGTTGGAGGGATGACAATAATGTAGGTGGAAATATGTCATTTTTTGTTGCTTCATAAACTGAGGATCTGAAAAAGCTCAGAAGAAGAAAATGTGTCAGGGCCAGAGATCAGCGTGGGCCCAGGTATACATTATTCAACTATAAAATGTGCATGCTTTTTGGCGAAAACTTTATTGCAAGTTTTTCTAGTGATAAATGTTTTAAGTTCTTAACACATAACATTCATAAGTTAAATGTATTCTTAATAGGCTTAGATGTATATATTTCACATACCCAAGTACACATGGATGATCACAATTAATGACTGGAGAAGATATACTGAGATAGAAAGAACAATCATCCCTCCCCCCACCCCATCCAAACTATTCCTGTAGCAAATGCCCCACTGCAGACACATGGAGCAATCCAAAATAGTATAGCCTTTTCTGCCTAGTGCTGTTGTCTTAAAAAGTAAAGGTAAAGGTTCCCTTGCTCGAAAGCCAGTCGAGTCCGACTCTAGGGTTGCGGTGCTCATTTCCGTTTCAAAGCCAAAGAGCCAGCGCTGTCTGAAGACGTTTCCGTGGTCATGTGGCCGGCATGACTAAACACCAAGGCGCACGGAACGCTGTTACCTTCCCATCAAAGTGGTACCTGTTTATCTGCTTGCAATTTCTTGCTTTCGAACTGCTAGGTTGGCAGGAGCTGGAACTAGAGATGGGAGCTCACTCCATCATGTGGCACACTCGGGTCTACCGTGATACTAAAGAGGAAATAAAGAAAATAAGAAGAGGTAAAAGAGAGTGTTCTGAAATGGCATAGAAGAATAAATTCAGACAGCAAGGGGCTGAGAGAAGAGCCAGATCCTGAGTTGTCTTGTAGCTTCTATTCTCCTGTCTCTTGATAGGTAATCTCAAGAAAAACTGCTTGCATGTTTTCCCTTACGTTGGTCTGGAAAAGGGCTGAAGAAATTGTGTGTGTGTGGGGGTGGGGGGGGGGGGGATGGCATATTTTTTCCTGACTTGGATAGCCCAGGCTAGCCCAATCTCTCCAGAACTCGGAAGCCAAGCAGGGTTGGCCCTGGTCAGTATTTGAATGGAAGACCATTAAGGAATGCCAGGGTTGTGATGCAGGCAATGGCAAACCACCTGTGATGTCTCTTGCCTTTTGAAAACACTACAGCAGGGGTCCCAAACCTTTCTGAGCCTGCAGACAAGGGTCCCTGAATTTTTTGAGCCTGCAGGAATTCTGACACCGTTTTGGGCGCAGCCACAAAATGGTTGCTACCGAATGGTTGCTGCTGGAAGTGGAGCCAGCCACAAAGGTTGTGCCAGTAGCTTACCTTCAGTCACACAGTGAAGATCCTTGTGCTGTGGTGGCAGCTCCTGCCACAGCAGCATTTTTATATATCTGCACATCCAGTCAGAAGCCTTGGTGGGCGCCAGGAAATGGGTCAGCGGGCTCCATGGTGCCCACGAGCACCATGTTTGAGACTTTGACTGTAAAGTGGGGGAAAAAACATATTTCCCCATAGACATTCCTTTGTAGCTGTTTGACTGGTGCCTGCAGCTTTCACCAAGCCAGCCAGTCTTCACACCAAGTAGGCTCTGGCCC
>NW_015172598.1:208305-240887 GCF_001447785.1 Gekko japonicus | reverse complement strand
GAACATATGAGACAGCAGGTTTACTGCTAGACACTATCTGTGTTGCAGGACTTCTTCTGAGTCCTAAAGAAAGCTGCTTTTGTCTCTTCTGCCTTGCTGTAAACACCTGTCCCCCACAGCAGCTGGTCATGCAGGGCCAATATTGTGGCGTTTGGCTCCCAGAAACAGGTCAGCATTGTCTCTTCTCATTCCTAAACAAAATAATAAGAGTTACAGTAAGACTTCCCACCTCCCCAGTACTATATGAAGAGGGGGAACAGTGTGGAGAAAGAGCTCTTGAACCCCGTTTTCCTCCCCTGCTGTTCCCTTGTTTAAAAAACCATGCCCAGCTGCTTCTACTCTTTCTGCAGAGAAGCAGGTTGATGGTGGCTTTTTCCAGAAACATCTGAAAAGGAAAATGGAGTTAGAGTCTTTTTCTTTCCATGTTTTCCTCCTTGAAAAAGCAGCTGTGCAGATTCCATTTGCGAAAAGTGTGTATTTGGGGATAGCCTTTCATTATTAAAGAAAATGTAGCATGTAGTTTGGTCCCTAATATTACCTGAGCCTGAAAAATGGCTATTGAAGATGTGTATTAACATGATTGTATGCAGGGCTATGTTTTAAAAACTGAGAAATCTTTAATTTTTTGTAAATTGAGAATGTAGTTTTGTTCACTACAGATTGCAGCCTACACAAGTATTGTAGCACCAATACTTTTATTTGTTAAAGTGCCACCAGACTTTGTTGTGTATGGTAATAGCACTACAATTTGTCTTCTTAGTGAGTATGAGTGAGAAATTCAGTCTTGCTGTCAGTAGGAAAATTGTTCTTTCTCTCTTCACCTCCCCCTTTTAATTTCCCTTTTCAGGTGTTTGGTTTTAGCTTCTGTCACCGGACTCACTACTCTTTGGAAAGAATCCCTCTTTTGCCTTGTTTTCATCTGTTTCCCTCCTCCTGTCCTGCCCATGGGGTGGCAGCACAGTCCAGTATGGGAATAAGATTTATTAAGGCACCATCTTGGATTTTAGGTTTTTCAATTAACTGTATATTTGATTTTATCTGTTCTTTTATCATTGATGTATATCGCCCAGAGCCCTGTTTCTACAGGAATGGGGTGATTCATAAATTGCATAAATAATAATAGGTAAAGGTAAAGGATTCCCTTGCTCGAAAGCCAGTTGAATCCAATTCTAGGGGGCGGTGCTCATCTCAGTTTCCAAGCCAAAGAGCCAGCACTGTCCAAAGACTTCTCTGTTGTCATGTGGCTGGCATGACTCAACACCAAGCCGCACGGAACGCTGTTACCTTCCCATCAAAATGGTACATATTTATGTACTTGCAATTTCTTGCGTTCAAACTGCTAGGTTGGCAGGAGCTGGGGCCAGAGACGGGAGCTCACTCCATCATGCAGCACTAGGGTTTCGAACTGCCGAACTACAGACTTTCCGGTCTGCAGCTCAGCGTCTGAACCACCACAGCCGAATATGTAATTTAGCCTTTAAAAAGTAGTCATGGGGGCCAGATATGGATCAATAGCCAATTTCTCTCCCCCTTCACAGGAAGAGATCTTAACAGACATGGCATGTCAGCTTTGTTTGTCCACCCATCTTGGGCTACTTTTTAAATCCAAATTATACATCAGGAATCAGATCATAGATCATTCCTAAATTCCTATGTGGGTTTGGCCTGCAGAGAGCCACCTTGCTGATTCTTGAGATTTCTAGGAAGGTATGCAAAATCTCCTGAGCAAGGAGGATAAAGGACAAGATTTAGAAGCCAGCAGAACTGCTTGCTCCTGCAGTTTTGCCAGGCTCTGGAGGCACTTGGAATACTTCTGAATTGTTGCAGGCAAGACTTCGGTCTATTCCTCTTGGTGGGGGAAAGTATAGTTGGCAGTTTCAGATTTTAGCTAGTTATAACGATCAGTCAAAATTTGTGGACCCCCCACCTGTAAATCATAGCCTCTGGCAGCTCAGGTGTCAGTTCCCAGGCTTAATTTATTTAGGTGCCTTGGTGCATAGTGTTTGTGGATTTTGTGCTACTCTTTATACAGTACATAAATGTGGAGGATAGTTGGGTAATTTGAAGAAAAAAGAAGATACTGTGTCCTGAAGCATAGTTGTTTAATCTTCTGTGTGTCTGAAACATAATTTGAAAAATGTTGCTTATTTTTGATTTTTACTTAAGCAAAAGAATTAAATCTGTATGCATACATGTGTGTGTATGTAAGCAATTGTCTGAGGTTGAGTTTATTACATTGTTACATGGATGGTTGAATACAAACTTAATAAATATAACTGAGAACATTTTTTAATTGTTGTAGCTGTTTTGATATAGAGCATCTTAATCTCAGTCTGTGCTTCTATGCCTTGAAATAAACCATAATGTAAAACATAAGTGAGAAGGTGACCATTGACACTTGCTTGAAACATGCTTATGGACTTAATGTTTGTCCCAGAGGAATACAGCTGCTTCATTATTTTGGCTAAGAATTTTCCTTTTCAGTAGTGAGTGTTTCTGATTAATATTAGCTGAAAGAATTTTCCATTTAAGTTAAATGGACATCTGACATACCATAGATCTAAATTCAGTTCTCTTTCCACATGCAGAATATCCAGTCCTTTCTCCACATGCAGAATATTTAAAACATTTTGTTTCTCCTTCATTTTGAATCAGTGGTAGTGGTGTACCAGAAAGGAACTGCGTTGATATTCTAGTAGTGTAGCTGAACCAGACAGGTCTGCAGCACACTGTTCTATTTTTAGACTGTAGGTTGCCATTTTTATCTTTTGAAAATATTCATCAGCGTCTGGGTGACAGACCATCAGTTTTTGTAAATGTGCCAGACCACATTTTCCTTCTGTATCTTTCCCTATTTTAGACCTAGTGATGTGGAGAGGGGGTTACTTTAGATTTCAGTTCATGTGTTAAATTCCTTCGTTCACAGATCTTTAGCGTCACGCACTTCATTCATCTTTTTTTTTTTATATTACGCAGCTGCTTACGCATCTCTGCTTATTGTCTGTATGGATGAACTGTTCTAGTGCATAAGAATTGAAGGTTTCATGGAGGGGATATTCATTAAAATGTTTTGGTATAATTTATAACCTAGGTTTTCCCCCCTGTGTACTTCAGCATGCCCCAAGGAAAACATTAACTTAAAACTGTATTAGTACACTGGAAAAGACATCCCATTTTATCCAGAACACAATGTATGCTTAGATGCTCTGCCAAACTCTTATGATATTGTGTATGATATTGGACTTCAACTAGGGAGACCAGCAATTAAACACACGGGGTATTCTTCAGTAAGCTACGTTCAGGTATAGTAATAGTTGTGTCCTGCTTTACAGGATGCCAGGCACTAGGGGTGAAAGATGCTAAAGAAGAGTGGTTTTAATAATAACTGGACATTGCTTTAGGGAGGTTTGCAACTGATTTAACTGCAAGAGTCAAGGCAAGTGCAATGCTTATTTTATGATAAAGGACAGACTAGGTATTGTCTACTACATAAAGTAGGTGTAGAGAAATAGGGCAGCATTTCTTACTTTAGGACCATATTCAGATGTTATGTCAAGCTGATATTTGGTCTGAATCTGGCTTGTTGCCTTTCATCTGCCCTTTTTGTTGTTGTTGTTCAGTTGCACAGTCGAGTCTGACTCTTCGCGACCCCATGGACCACATCACACCAGGCCCTCTTGTCCTCCGGAGTTTGCTCAACTTCATGTTCATTGCATCTCGTGCCCTTACTCTTTGCTTTTCACAAAGATACAGTAGAATTCTTCATTTACTACTAAGTCTGGTTACCCATGATGCACAAATGTAGGTACATGGATTACCCAATTAGTTTCCCCGCCTCACAAGCTGGGATGGTAAACGAGACATTAAGCCACCCAGTGGCTGTGAGGCAGCTGGAGAAGAGCAGGCAGGGAGCCCAGGCAGGTTTCTGTGCCTGCCCTTGGCCACTGCGGGTGTTGGCTGGGGAAGCCAAGGGAAGTCGTACAAACATGCCTCCTTCCCTCCCTGAGCTTTTCTGCTGCTGTGGATAAACTCAAGGAGGGAAGGGGAAAAAAGAGAAGGTATGTTTAAATGCCTTTCTTTCCCTGAGGGAAAGAAAGACATTTAAACATGGCTGGGCTCTCTGCCTGTGCTTCTCCAGCAGCCCTGGGGCAGTTGATAATCCTTAGGAATTACTTGACAGAATAAATTTGTTGTAATGATTTGTAACCTTGGGATTAAAAGTAAAGTTATAAATAGACCTGATTGTAGGGTTGCCCCTGATTTGAGAACCCCACTCCTGATTTGGGAGTATCAGGAAGCGGGGGACAAAAATGGCAGCCATCGGTGCCACTCTAGCATTTTTCTGTACTAGTCACTATGGTACCATAGAGACTGATGCTAGAGCATCACCACCTCTGGAGGACTAATCTCTTGTGTCTCCTCCACATGTTTTGCAAGTGGAGTGGGCGGTTCCGCCCTGCCTTCCTGCTTAAAGAAGCCCCCCCCGCTAGTTAGACCATGTGTGAGTGAGCTGGTGGTGGGAGCTGTCTGTAGAGGAGCTGCTGCCACCTAGGCCACCACTAGGGACGCTAGGCTCCAGGTGGGACCTGGGTATACCCCGGAATTACAGCTCATCTCCAGACCACAGAGATCAGTCCCCCTGGAGAAAATGGATGCTTTGGAGGGTGTACTCCCCGTGTGCCCCCAAGAGCACTACAGTCTGGGACCCAGCACCTATTGGATGTGCCGGGTCCCCGGGTTATCAAACTCACTACGACCAGGAATAGGGCGTTTTCGGTGAAGTGTCCTATCTGGTGGAATGAGCTCCCAGAGGAGATCAGGGCTCTGCGGGACCTAGCACAGTTCCGCAGAGCCTGCAAGACGGAGCTCTTCCACCAGGCGTTTGAATAGGAGCCGCCATCACTATGACACCATCTTCGCCCCAAGCTTTGGGGACAGGGTCATCACCATGTGGGTGCATTGGATAAGAACGGGACTTCTTAGGAGACGACCATCTTGCTTTAAGAAAGGAGCACCAAACATTGTTTTGAATGTAAGATGTTTTAATATTTAATGTTATTTAATACTTTTAATGTTATCGTTTTATTATATGGTTCGGCGATATGCCGTGTAAGCCGCCCTGAGCCTACGGGGAGGGCGGGATAGAAATATAAATAATAAATAAATAAATACTCTTATGTCATAGTACCTCAGTGAAGTCCCTGTCCTCCCCAGGTTCCACCCCCAAATCTCAAGGAGTTTCCCAACCTGAGGCTGGCATCCCAACCCCCACCAGCTGCTCCAGACACATTGCACATAGGGACTGAATATTGGCTACTGCTGTGTTTATGGCCCTTTCCTAGGCAGAAAGATATGCTTAAATAATTGAAATCTGTGGGCTTAAACATGCATAACTAGCGTCACAACCAAATGTGGTCTGGCCCAGGGATTTACAGTATGAAAAACGTTGGCACTCATGGTGTATAAGCAAATGCTTTGTATAAGGCTGTAGATAAGAAGAGACCTGCTGGAACAGACCAGTGGTCCATTTAGTCCAGCATCCTGTTTTACACAGTGGCCAACAACAGGGCATAGAGGCTGAGGCCTTCCCCTGGTGTCGCCTCCTGGCACTGATATTCAGAGGTTGACTGATTAGTGTTCAAAGTTAGCTGGTAATTTTACAATATCATCCTGACCTGTTTTGACATGTCCTTAGATATTTGGTTCAGTCTGAGCATTTTACCAAAGATGTGGTCAAGTAATAAGTTTGTTAAAGCCATAAAAAGTCTCTGTCAACAGATGTGATACATAGGCTAATTATCATGAAACAATGAAATTAACTTTAAAATAGTAATTCATTATTATAACTTGTAAGCTGTGATCTTTGCTAGTGATGACTGTATTCCCATTTGGAGATGCATGCGGTGTGTGTGTGGGAGAACTGTTCTTCTATTGCTATATTTACCCTTTGCTACTGCAGAGGCTATGTGCAAGTGGCCTCCCCATGCTAACAGAGGACATCACAATGAAATAACGAAAGGTAATCTTCCACCTTTGCTGGCATTCTTTACTTTGTCAAATATTTGACAATGTTTAGCCACAGTCAAATCATAAATTAAAGGGTCAGTTGGCTGGTCTGCCAACCCCGTTACTGGCAAAGTATGCAAAATTGGTTGTGCTCTTTCCCCATGTCTTTTCCTGCAGGTCTGAAAAACTCTGATCTAAGGCATTGTATTCAGATGTAAAGGAAACCACTATTAATGGTGTTATGGTATTTCACTATATGCATACCATATTTTTCCTGAAAGGCTCAAGGTCAAGACCTGGTGTTCAAGAAAATGAGTAATATTACTCATATCAACATTTAAGGGCTGTTTTCTCCTTTTCATTGTAGGTTACCTTCAGGCTTGTCTTGAGAATGAGGTGGTGCTTTGCTTGTTGTAGAGTTACTGTTTGCAGGTTTAAAGAACTAATTTTATTACTGTTTTGTAAACTAAAGGAAGAAGGTGGACTCAGCAGACAATCTTCACTGTTTTTCCTAAAACCTAAGCTGGTTTGTAATATGTATACTGCTTTACTAGCAACTGCTGCTTTACTAGCAACACGAACATTGCAGTCCTAAACGGGGTTACAACCAATAACTGTGTGGTCATGTGTAACTCTATTTAGGATTGCAATATTAGATGTTTAAATCATCATTCTGAAATCTGGATGTTTAAATAACCTTTTCTGTTGCTTTAAACGTCTGGATTTAATCATCTGGCCAGGACCTAAAGAGCCTTTGATGCGAATGGAAGGTGCTTCTGCTTGTGTAGGGTGGGGTTGCCACTTATTGCATTCAATTGTATCCTTTCATGATGCATTTATGTCACAGTGGAAGGCCTGAACCTTCTGGAGTAACATTTCAATAAAGGTGAATGGCTGTTGGGGGGGGGGGGGGAGGCCCAGTGGAGATACATGCAGATCTTTGGATCTCAGCCTATGTGTTTTTAAAGCATCTGAGGTATGACATACATTGAAACATAGAGCTAGAAGAGGCCTCAATTGTTATCTAGTCCAACCCCCTGCACAATGCAGGAAATTCACAATTACCTCCCCACCATTCCTCCAGTGACCTCTGCTCTATACCCAATGGATAGCAAAAAACCCTCCAGAATCTCTCTGTCAATCTGGCCTCGAGGAAAATTCCTTCCTGTCTCCAAAGTGGTGATTGGCATTACCCTGGGCATGCAAGAAAGGGCCCCGAGAGCTGAGCACTGAGTTATCCCTCCCTGCCCTCCCTGTCATGACTTGCCTAAATCACAGAATCAGCACTGATATCAGATGGCCATCTAGCCTCTGCTTAAAAACCTCTGGAGAAGGAGAGCCCACCATCTTCCAAGGAAGCCTGTTTCACTGAGGAACCACTCTGTCAGGAAGCTTTCCCCAATGTTTAGCCAAGACCTTTTCCACACCTCAGTGTTGCCTCTGTTTCCCAGTAAGTTGAATCCCCAGCTGATGCTCTGACTTTGTGGCACCCCTTTGGCAAAAGGGCATTTATTTCAGGGAATTTTTTCTTGAATTCGGATCTGACATTCCCCATGTGTTCCATAGTTTCTTTGAAAAGGAGTTGTGTGGCCATGTCATCATGTACTTTGTCAGTGACAGAACCTCCTTGTTTCGGGTGCATATGCCGTAACATTAGAATAACATACCATTGTAAAAAAAAGGCTGGATGTTATCATAGGGAACAGCGTGGTTGCCACCACTTCGAAGGTCCTCTGCTCCTCCTTAGTCACCAACTAACAAAATGGCTGGTGATTGTCAAACTGAATACACGAATTCATAACAGTGATATTAAATAATTATGAAGCACGCTAGATGTGTCATCGTGTACTTCATCGGCAAAGGAACCTCCTTTTTTGTCCATGTGCAGTAACATTATAACAAGAAGAAGAAGAGATTGGATATATACCCCGCCCTTCACTACCCAGAGGTGTCTCAGAGCGGCTTACAAACTCCTTTCCCTTCCCCTCCCACAACAGACACCCTGTGAGGTAGGTGGGGCTGAGAGAGCTCTGACAGAAACTGCTCTTTTTCAAAAACAGCTGTGCCAGAACTATGGCTTGCCCAAGGTCATCCAGCCAGGTGCAAGTGGAGGAGTGGGGAAATCAAACCCGGTTCTCCCAGATTAGAGTCCGCGCACTTAACCACTACACCAAACCACATAACATTGTAAAAAAAAGGCTGAATGTATTGTGGGGACAGCATGATTGCCACCATTTCAAAGGTTCCCTGCTTCTGCTTAGTCACCAACTAAGAAAATGACCAGCGAAGATTCCCACAAAATCTTAATGAAAATAGTATTCCATTCATGATTGTTGAACTGGATACACAAATTCATAACAGTGTTATTCAATAATTATGAACCATGCTAAATGGAAATGCTGCACATGTTGAGTTTCAATGATTTATCAAATCAATTATATAATTCCATTATTTTCAGATGTTTACAAGACTGAATTGTCATCGAAACACACTGGGAGCTATAGGGGAAGAGAACCGGGGGTGGGGAGATAAAAAACAGTACAAGTGCATGGTGACAATACCTACCCACAAAAAGAAGTGAAAGGAAAGGAACTTCATGGATGGGTAATTGCACAGAGAAAGCTACATGAAACCTCATTGCTCATTTTGTCCCCATGTTATAACACAGCAATACTACTAAGTTAAAAAAAAAGATCAAAACTATGCTTAAAAATCATTCTGTTGTTGGGGAGACTTGGGGGAGGGGGGGTACACACAATGCTGATGCCACAAAATGGCAGTGGGAAACCAAATTTGATTTTGGGAATGCCACACTTGAAAACTGCGAGTCAATACCTGAAGGGGGAAAAATCGCAGGAAAAACGGATCCGGAAAATGCAGGGTAACGGGGCAGTAAATTTGGAGCTACTCCTGGAGCAGCAGAAAGTTTTACAAACATAATTTAAGAATGTCAATGCAGCAGTTTGCACATGGGCAGAAATGGTAAAAAAAAACTTTTGATTTAATTTTAAACTATTGATTCTGATCTGACTGTCTGGGCAACAAAAAACTCTGCTTCATCCTCTATATAACAGCTCTTTAGATATTTGAATATGGCTATTGTATCACCTCTTAGCTGTCTCCTCTGCAAGCTAAACATACCCAGCTCATTCAACCTTTGCTCATAGGGGTGTGCAAAAAAATTTGAATTTTTTGGTTCGGGTCTATTGGACCTGGCATTTTTTTGGTATTTCCAAAATCATAGAGTTGGAAGGGGCCATATAGACCATGTAGTCCAACCCCCTTCCCAATGCAGGACCAGCCTAAAGCATCTCTGACAAATATTCGTCCAGCCTCTTCTTGAAAGTTGTCAGTGAAGGGGAGCTAACCACCTCCCTAGGCAGCTGATTCCACCTTTGAACCACTCTGACCGTGAAAACCTTTTTTCCTAATATCCGACTGATAACTTTCTGCATTTAATTTAAACCCGTTGCTTCGGGTCCTATCCTATGCTGACAACTGGAACAGCTCCTTGCCCTCCTCCAAATGACAGCCTTTCAAATATTTAAAGAGAGCAATCGTGTCCCTCCTCAATCTCCTCTTCTCCGAACTAAACATTCCCAAGGCCTTTAGCCTTTCCTCATAGAGCTCAGTCTCCAGACCCCTGATCATCCTTGTCACTCTCTTCTGCACCCTTCCGATTTTGTCCACATCCTTTTTGAAGTGAGGCCTCCAGAACTACACACAGTACTACAGGTGCAGCCTGACCAAGGCAGTATACAGTGGGGCTGTGACCTCCTGTGATTTCGATGCTATGGCCCTTTTAATACAACCCAAGACTGGATTTCCCTTTTTGCCACCGCATCACACTGACTGCTCATATTTAGTTTACAGTCCACCCTTACCCCAAGATTTCTTTTGCATACACTACTCCCCAGAAATGTATCCCCCATCCAGTATTTGTGCTTGACATTTTTGTGGCCCAGATGTAATACTGTGCATTTATCTTTTTGAATTACATCCTGTTTGCAACTGCCCACTTCTCCAGAGTATTCAGATCTTGTTGAATTTGAACTCTTCTGGGGTGTTTGCTACTCCTTCCAATTCGGTATCATGAGGAAATTTAATGAGTAGCCCTTCTACCCCTTCATCCAGATAACTGATAAAAATATTGAAAAGTACCGGGCCCAAAACCAAGCCCTGCGGCACCCCACTGGACACCTCCCTCCAATCTGATGAAACGCCATTGACCACCACTCTTTGGGTGCAGTCCTCTAACCAGTTCCCTATCCACCAAACTGTCCTATAGTCCAGTCCACAGTCTTCCAGTTTTCCCATCAGAATGTCCTGGGGAATCTTATCCCACGATCCAGTTTTTATTTGGGCTCAGCTATACCAGTAGCTGATCAGATTCTCTGAATCTATATTCAGCTTAAATAATACCTGAAAAATAACAGTAAGGTGTTTTTCAGGTATTTTTTTCATCTTGGTTTATGCTGAATGCATACCCATAGTTTGGACTAGACGGCCTATATGGCCCCTTCCAGCTCCATTATCCTACTACTGCCAAAGTAAGTCTTCCTCATCCTATAATTATGCATTTGATTTTTCCTAACGAAATGTGGAACTTTACCCTTATCTCTGTTAGCATTCATTATGTTAGCTTTAGCCCAGTTTTCCAGCCTGTCAGGATCATCCTGTATCTTGATTCTGTCCTAGTATCATCACAGTATTTACTATCATCTGCAAATTTAATGAGATGTTGAACAAGGGGCCCAGGAAAGATGCCTGAAGCTTGTCACTCCTCTCCAAGAGGCTGAGGAACCATTAACAAGTACTCGTTGGGTGCAATCCGTTAAAAAGGTAAAGGTTTCCCTTGCTGGAAAGCTAGTCAAATCCGACTCTAGGGGGCGGTGCTCCTCTGTTTCAAAGCTGAAGAGCTAGTGGTGTCTGAAGACGTTTTCTGTGGTCATGTGGCCAGCATGACTAAACGCTGAGGACCACGGAACGTTGTTACCTTCCCACCAAAGCGGGGTACCTATTTATCTACTTGCAATTTCTTGCTTTTGAACTGATAGGTCAGCAGGATCTGGGGCCAGAGACAGGAGCTCACTCTGTCACGTGGCACTAGGATCTTGAACTGCCGAATTACAGACCTTTCCCGTCTGCAGCTCAGCTTCTTAACCTCTTAGCCACTGTGGCCAGTTAATCAGTTATAAATTCACCTGACAGTAATAGGCACCAAACCACATTTAAGCAACTTGTGAACAAGAATGTCATATGGAAACTTATCAAAAGCCTTACTGAAATCAAGATAAACTACAGCATTTGCCTGATCCAGCAAGGTAGTAACTCTCTCAGAAAAGGAAATAAGGTTAGTCTGACATGGCTTGTTCTTGGGGAACTCATGCTGGCTCTTAGTAATCACAGTCATCCTTTGTAAATGCTCAAGGACTGACTGACTGATGATTTGTTCTAAAACCTTTCTAGGTATACATGTCAAGCTGATGGTCGGTAGTTACCTGTATTCTCCTTTTCCCCCTTGAAGATAGGGACAACATTTGCCCACCTCCAGTCTTCTGGTACCTCACCTTTTCTCCAAAAACAGAGCAGTTCATCCATAGTTTGTTTGGAGAAGAGGATAATGAATTTGGAAATAGGACATGCTTCAGTACCTAGATCTTAAATTGTTGAGAATGAATCTTGAACCAAACCATTTCTCGGGATAACTGCTGGTTTTAATATTCTTAAGGATGAGTAACTTATGAACACGAGAGTATATAATCAAGTAAGTGTGTCGTAGTTGTACGAGTCCTGAAGTACATATGGCATTTGTCAAATTTTATTAGTAGGACAAGGTTTTTTAAATGTGTTCCTGTTGCGTTTTAATTTTTTAAAATCCACATAAAGTTTTCTTTCATCATAGAATGGGTTTTTCTAATTGAATGCTGTTTTTGTCATTTACTATATTCTGTTGCTAAGGGGACTATATTGTAGTGTTTCTTATACCTACTGTGATGTTTGTTAAATGATCTATAACACTCTGGTCTACGTGGTACTGTACACATTGCACTGCTGAGCACATAGGTAGCTGGCTGCCTTTGGGAATTTAACCCTTTTCACTATCTGAATGCCAAAGACAGTCATTACATTATGTGCCTATTCTGTGTCATAGTAATGTGTCTAAGTTCCTTTTCATGATTTGCGTAGGTGAGAATAGGCAAAATTTGAAGTGTTGAGTGAAAAATCAGGACTTATATTTGCCTTATTGTCTGTTAAGGAAAATGTTTTATGTTGCTGCTGTCTTATTAACTTGCAGACTCTGCATGGTTATCTTCTTTGTTCTTGTTAAAATATGAGTTGGCATCTGTTAGACTGCATTAACGTTTACTTCTAGGGACTTCAGTGGATTCTAAATTTGGCAATGCTAAGCTGGTGCCCTGTTTGCTTGAATCAATTGGGGCTGCTATTTTTAGCAACAAAAGGGAATTGAAATAGCAATTTTCCTTCCATGTAATAGATCCCAAGAGGAACACTGATGCAAGCTCTCTGTCATTCCATATACTCCTCCCTTCCCAAAAGCTCTCAGACAAAAGGCAGCTGTCACAGTTTGCGGCAGTATTAATCTTTAATCAATTGAGTGTTTTCTGCATTCAGGTGTTCGGGGGGGGGGGCGTGGGTCATGAGGAGAACCTGCCCAGAATAACTAAGCACTCCGTTTAGTGGGTAACAGCAGAGAATAGACAGAGCAGCTAAAAATAGCATTTGCTTCAAGTGTTTCTATGGTCTATTTTTGATATATGATTTTGATAAGGTTGATTGGGCTGTTACTAAAAATAAGTTTTCAGCAAGCTAAAAACACAAAATAGAGTATTTTTAACCAGCACAAGTTAAATACTTTTATGAGCTGCAGGTAGTCTTGGAGGAAAGGATTGGTCAAATGCCAGTGTTTTATATAATCTCGATTAAATGAGACTTGCCTCAATGTCAAGCAGGAATAGACTGTTCTTTCCAGTTCTGTTCTCTCCACAGGCAAGAATGACTTTTGTTCAGCTTTCACAGTGTTCAGTAGTGGGAACATGAATCTTTTTTTTTCATACCGATTTAGTATGTCTTTCTGTTGCATACTTTAACATTTGGATATTTTGACTGATATTCTGCTGAAAACTGCATTTAGTTACAGGCATTAGTAGGATGACATAATGGGATCTGATTTGTGTCTCGCATTACCTAAAGGAAGAGAGAGATGAGTTTCCTGGCCCCTCCCTTCATCTTGTACCGATTTGGAACTGCCCCTAATTTTGGTGTCTTTTACAAACTAATCCATTTTTTTTGTTCTCTGTATTGGTACTCAAGGCTTCCATGTGTGAAAATGGTTCCTTGTCTGTCTAGAATAATGATGCAGGTAAAAACTTGAAATTATAGCCCTGACTCCTAAATGATTCCCTGGTAGTGATAGAAGCACAAGTGTTAAGGAGTGACTGCCACCACTCTTGCAGCAATTGTGTCTACAAATGGGAAGTTAAGAAAGGCAGTATATGAATGTATTTCTGGCAAGATGAGCTAAACAGTGTGAGTTATAGAAATATGAAAAATAGTTGGATGTAGGCTGGTAATTGGTCAGCATTTAGCCAAGGAAAAAGAAAGAAGCTTTTTAGCCACTTAAAATGTTATGTCTTTGTATTCTGCATTAATTAATCCATAGTAATGAATATCTCTAGTTAATAGGTGCTGGTTCTGACCTTTAAAGCCCTAAGCAGTCTGGGACCAGCATTCCTTCAGGATTGTCTCTCCCAATACAGCCCCCAGAGAGTATTATGCTCTGGACCAACATCTACTGGTGGTCCCCGGCATGAAGGATGTCCGCCTAGCCTTGACCATAGCCAGAGCTTTTTCAGCTCTGGCGGTGGCCTGGTGGAACAGTCTCCCAAATGAGATCTGGGCCCTGTGGGACTTGGTGCAGTTTCGCAGGGCCTGTAGAACGGAGAGGTTCCACCAGGCCTATGGTTGAGGCAGTGGAGACCCAAATTATACTGGCCTCCCCCAGCTCTGACTATTCCATCTGCCTTATTCTCATTTTGCACAGTCTTGTCTGCCCGGCCCCCTCAACTTTAGTTACACCTTCCTGTACACACAGGGAGCCCCGGGAGCAGATGAATTTTGGTGCCATTGATAATGTCTTACGAGTATAAATTGAGATTGATTTTAAACTGTTAATTAGGTTTTTAATTGGCTTGTTGTATATTGATGTAACCCGCCTGGGCTTGCTTGTGGGGTAGGGTGGGCTAGAAGTCCAATAATAAATAAACAAATAATATTGATTAGGCCGCAGTTGAATGAATGCTCTGAAATTGTTGTTTGGTTGTATGTAGCTCTATTGGGTGTGTAGGTTGTAGAGTGGAGCAATCAAGTAACTTTGAGAACATCCTCCTTAAAGTAAAACAATGTACATCCTTAGATTAAAACATAGTGATGGAGGATGTATTTCTGGATGCTCTGGTAAATAATGAGTTTAACCCAATTTAGCACATAGATTCTTCCAACTCTAATTAAATTAAATCTTTCTGGACTAATTTGTCCCAGTATTAGATTCCACGTATTCCTTATTTGGTGCATTGTCCCCAACATCTACAAATTGCAGCATATTTTTTCTGTTCACAAACTGCAGGCTGATTCCACCCATCCTCTTTCAAATCTTTTGTAGTACAGAGGTTGATTAGAAACCAACGGGAACTTTTGAAGCTATCATTAGATGGAGACTGTTGGAAAGATTGTAGAAATTGGTCCGTTTCTCCATTTACTTTGCTCACATTTGTTGAGTAGAGAAGCAGGATAGTGTAGAGGGTGCATACAAGCATTTCTGGAACAGCTTGTCTTTTCTGAGGTGGTGCTAATAGGTTTCATGGCTTTCTGAAGCTTCAGGATGTGTTAGGTTCCTGTTTTAGTGCTTAGCAAATCCTTACAGGTTCTTTTGAGACTGTTTGAATGGTGACTTGTAACAGTAGTACATCAGACTCCTTTGCAGTGATTGCTTCCAATTTTGGTGCTTCTAAAGTACTAATTTAATCACACCAGTCTTTGAAGACTGATTGAAAGGTTACCGTGTTATTTAAAAGCAGGAATGCTGAGTCAGCGTAATACTTGCATTGGGGTGAAAATTAGAAGTGGCCTCCCTTACAATGATGTTGTAAGGGTGGGATGTTTACGTAAGCTTTTATACTTCCACAGTGTCTCAAAACATACAGGTGATAACTGACATATCCTGTCAAGACACTTTTATTAATGGCAGAGCATGAGTACTGCAGTGACCCTATTTACTACATATAGTTGCTATGTTGCAACTTAAGCTGTAGAATCTAAAGCAAACTGACATTTTGTTTCTTCTCTCATTTTGTAGTTATCACGGGAGCTACTGATGGAATTGGAAAGGCTTATACAGAAGAGGTAAGATTTTTTTATTTTCAGTGGTTGTTTTTCCTCCTAGAGTTTGCATATATATCCAGTTACAGCTATGGCCAGTTTGCAGATGTAAAAAATATTGCATGGTAAGCCATGATTAAAAATAAATCAGTTGTTACATGTGATAGTTCAGTTTGAAATGCAACCACATGTGTTAAGAATTACACCGAGTGCCTTATGTGTATTTTTGACTGGTTTAAGGAATTGGAATGGAGAAAAATGGGTTTGAGCACTCCCAACATCAATTGATTTGCTTAGAAAAAGCAAATTTTGATCATTCTGCTGAAACATCAATCCAAAATTGTTGTGTATAATCATCCTTTAATTTTTGCCCCCAGGAATGTATGCTGAATTATCTTTACTTGGTTGATTTGGAACTAGAGGTCATTCTTTCTCCTTACTGCAGCACTAAGCATCCCCCTTTTGTTTGTGTTAGATATTAGGCTTAGCTTTTTGAAAATTAGATGTTTTCTGCAAGTCGTACCACAGAGCTGGAATTTGTTCTTTAAAAATTCCATGGTTTGTTTATTGCAAGTCAACATGACTTGTAACACATTTTATATCTGAGGTCTGTCACTCAGAAAGAACAGGAACAACAAATGTATAGCTTGTGTCTCCACTGTTCTGCTCCTTCGGTTTGTCATGCTATCATTTTGCTTGCATAGTACCATGGCAAATGTTGAGTTTGCATTGTACATGGGAACCCTGTACAAGTGTTGCTCCTGCAGCGATGCAGACTGAGTCTACTGTGCTTCAGTTGAGTTCTGTAGTGGTCTTAAATTACCATTTTATAACCAGCACAGTTGGTAGTAATGTTCCATTGTCTTCCAGTTGCTATGCAGATAGACATTTGCTGCAAAGATTGCTACTGGCTTAGGTCCCGTGCTAAATCTCCACCAATGGAAGTGCTTTCCATTAGTGACATGGGGCACCTTCCCCCTCCTGCTGCAGCCCAAAATGATCCCCAGTATACTGCTTCTAGGGGAGGGGATTCCCAGTATGAAAGAGGCATTGGAGCTCTGCAGCAGGAGTGGGAAATCAGTTAAAAGTGCCCCTTTCTCATTAGTGGAAATTTTCCACAGGATCCAAGCCACTATTCATAGTATTCTCAGCTGTACAAGTCACTGGCAACTTTGTTGATGCAGTTAAGGGCATATTACTATCCACTGGAGCTGACAGGGGAAGCCACAAGCAATGTTCCCTCTAAGCTGTGGACTCTTGTGAGCAAAAATTCTACTTTGTGAGCTACTGGCATTAAAGTTGTGAGCAAGAGATTTGGCTGCTGGATAAACTAGTTTGCTCTGGAGCCATCCTTCCTGAGCCAAGACAAAAATGTGTGAGCCAGAGGCTCAAAAACTGTGAGCTAGCTCACACTAACTCAGCTTAGAGGGAACACTGGCCACAAGTATGTTTTTTCTACCTTAGCTTGATTCTGTAGCTCCAGACTTTTCTATAAAAGGGTACTTGGCCACTGTAACATCTGTGGTGTTGACTTTGGAGACAGTTTGGAAGCCCTAACTGGTTCAGAATGCAGTGGTCAGAGTACTTACAAGGGCTGGCTACAGTAAGCACATTATTCTCGTCTTGTGCTGGTAGCACTGGCAGCCAATGTGCTTCTGTGCCCAATGCAAAGTGTTGACATTGACCTTAAAGGCTTGGGTCTGACCTGTGTTCTTAGTCTGGCCAGGGAATCCTAATTGTGGGAGCCTTCTCTGTAGAAATTTGATCGGTGGAAACCCACAAGGGCTTTCTTGACAACTCCCCTGCTCTTTGGAACTTGCCTTGCACTGCGGATACTTCCTTCTTTAAAGACTTTGTAGAGTCAGCTAAAAACTTTTTTTCAATTCCAGAAGGCTTTTTAAGTTAAACCATGCCCCTGTTACTTGTAAGCTTTTGATGCTGTATGGTAAACTGAGTTGAGTATTTAGTTTTAAACAGAAGGGTATATAAATATGTTAATCTCTCCTTATATATAATTGAATAGTGGGTGCCAAAGTTCTAATTCTAAAATGCACTCCCTTAGTGTATGGCTGATGGCACTGCTCCTCAGCATATATCGCCACCAATCAGAAAGCAAGCCCGGGTCCCGCCCACACCACAACTGCTGCGACAACCTGGTCTTTTGCATATGGAAGCTGATTGGACTTCAGTCCATTCCACACCTCAAACTCCCCCCCCCCCGCAAGGCAGTTGGGATTTTCAGTTGCATAACATACCTCATAGGGGAGTGGAGAATGGGTAACAATGGTTACCACTCTCCAGGTGAGGGCTACAGATAACTCAAACATACAAATGCTCTTCAGGTAGCAGAGATCAGTCCCTCTGGAGAAAACAGTGGACTCTGTCATTAAACCCTGCTGGGGTCACCACAGGAAACTGACACTGTTTGCCCAAAGCCAGAGCACTCTCCCAGAGCCTCTTTCTAGATCTCGTTGTATTTATTTCTGCAACGGGCATTATTTCTAGTAATATTATAAAGGAAGAATAAGAACTTCAACGTGTTGGGATAACTCCATTGGTCTCTGCAGTTCTGTTACAACTCAGTTATAGTCAGTTCACCAAATAGTACCATGCTTTTGGCTTGGTTCTCACATTTTAATATGGTCAGAAGCACTCCTGGCTGAAACAGAATTTCAATATGTTGTCAGCTCAGGCTGCTAACTGTTATATGCTGGTATCAGTTAATGATAAATTGGGTTGTTCGGGCTGCTATTAAGATTTCTTTCTTGCTGGCAATTTGTTTTCATTGAAAAGAGATGGATCCCACCATTCTTGTAAGACAAGGGAAAAGACTAATAAATACCTGGGCACTGGCATTTGTATACCTGGGATATTTGACCCTTGAAAATGTGAGCAGACAATTGGTTTATGTTGCCAGGTAAAATTGGGAGATAGACATATAATGCTTGCTTGCACATGGTGCTTTGGATTCAGTATTTCAGTTGGGTAGCCAAGGCAAGTAACACCTATACTTCAATAAATGCAAGCATTTATTCACAAGTGGTACTATCATTTTAATTGATCAGTCTTTGAAGAGATTTAAAAATTGCTGAGTATCCATACTGAATGCCATAATCATTATGGGTGAAAGATAACTTTGTAAAGATGATCTGGTGCACAAATGTTGTACAGAATTTTACATAGTTATTAAAGTGTGTTGATTTCATTCCTACTTGTTCTTTGTGATCTCAGTTCAGTCCCACATATAGGAATTCTATACTGGCACAGAGGCAGCTCTGTAAAGTTCGAGAGTTCTAGGCCTAAAGTTGGCACTCCAGTCCCTTATGTTGAAGCATGAGACTGCGCCTGCTCTGAGGGACAATATCCTTCCCACTGACTCCTCTTCTGACTACCTTGCTGTTAGTAGCTTTGTGTTTATCCTAAAAGAAAAAAAAAAACATGCTTTTTTGTTGTTGTTTTGGCTTCTCTCAAACTTAGGTTTAAAAAAAGATTAAAGTGTAGGTCTGTTCTCTGGAACAGTACACAGAGGAAGGATGGAAACTAGTTACATTCAACCAGCTCCCTTTCAGTCTAATTCAGGCATGCATGTCCAGGTATCAGTAGCACCTGTGGGGACCAACTTAGAGTGGTGCTACGGTTTCTCTCCCGAGGACAAAAGAAACACATAAAAACCTTTCAGGATAAAGTCATTAACTCAACCAAGCAGCAAATCAACATGGTTCAGCATGAAGTTGACAGTCCATCTAACTGTTAGGCCACAGATATACCGTAAGTCACGGTGCAAGGCTGTATTCCATCTCATGTATGGTGAAAGAGCCAGTTTGGTGTAGTGATTAAGTGTGCAGACTCTAATCTGGGAGAACCGGGTTTGATTCCCCACTCCTCCACTTGCAGCTGCTGGATGACCTTGGGCAAGCCATAGTTCTGACAAGAGCTGTCCTTGAAAGGGCAGTTCTTGAAAGAGCTCTCTCAGCCCCACCTACCTCACAGGGTGTCTGTTGTGGGGAGGGGAAGGGAAAGGAGTGTGAGCCACTCTGAGTGATGGGTGGGGTATAAATCCAATCTCCTCCTCCTCCTCCTCACACTCCCCCCCCACACCCCCCCCCCCCCCCCGCCCCCCCTGCCCCTCCCCCTCTGTTTCCCTACCTTTACCAGTCAGGTCCTGGAGAAAGTGAATAAGGATAAGAAAACGGCCTGTAGTAGGTGGTGGTGGTGGTATCACAACCATCATCAAGATTCTGCAGACAACGTTCATGGTTACAGTTCTCTTCCTGCACTCCTCTGCTGAGGTTGCATCTTGGATGAGGTGTCAGCCATCTGGTAAAAGCCTGTTTCATTGTTACAAACCATACAAAAAGATGGGCAGAGAAATCCTCTGCTGCACCTGTGCTGTGGTGGCTGACCGCAGTGTAACTGTGGCATCGCTAGTCCATTCCCTATAGGAATAAATTACGCAGCAGCCAGCAGACAAATTAGGTTGGTTTGTGGGGCTTTCTGAGTTTAACAAGTAGATTCCATAGCAACTGTACTGCTGCAGTCAGTGGAGACATTGCACAGAGATAGTGGCACTGTGATGGATAGGGCAGCCAAAACCAATCAGGGGACATGTGTCAAGGGGGCGAAGTCCAGCACCTGTCACAGGCAAGGGTGGAGGGGGCGGACCACAGGAGTTTTGTTCATTGTTAGCAGCTCACGCCCCACCCCCTTAAAAGGACTAACTCCCATCAGCAGTCTTGGGCACCTGACAGTGGGGAGGGGGTTTGAGCTGTCCACCCCATGGGTACCCACAGCTGCCTCAATGCCCACACAGAGCACAGGTCCCCAATGGGCAAAAGGTGAAGGGAGGTTGTTGTTGCTACCCTATACATTTGTGGGTGTCCTCCACTCACTGGCAGGCATGCTTCCCAGCAGCCCAGCCATGCTGCTGAGGGCACCCCCACATCACCCCCTGGCCACCTTTGCCAGTGGCAGAACAGGAGATGGGGCCGCTGGGGTGGGCTTTGATGTGGGGGCATGCAGCACCATCAAATCCCCCAATTGGCTCCTCAGTGGATCAGAAGTGATCTGTGACTGGAATGACCGTCATTCCACTCTGGGCACCGTCATTCCACTCCCAGAGCAATCTATGCCCAGAGACTGTCATTCAAAATCCATTCTGCTGTCCTCATTACTTTTGTGTGGAGTAATGTATTGCAATGGAACCCATGCAAGTAATTTGGCATTTCTGGCTGCCAGGATGTCCAGTGGGCATTCCAGCATCTCCCATGGTTCCCAGTGGGCAATCCTGTGAGTTGTTCTAGTACATCCCCTCTTGATGGACTGTTGGCTGTCCCCAGTGTCCCTCATCAGCAGCCCTTCCAGGTGCCTGCCAGCTGCCACCACAGACACAGCCAACCTTTCCATGCCCCACGAGTAAGCATCGCTTCCTCATGGTAGGACTCTAGCTGCTGCTGCCCAGTTGCCACCCCATGGCCCCTTGCTTCAACAGGTGCCCACCTCCCCTACCAGTGTCCTCCCCACTCCCCTCCAGAGACATCAGATCTGCCCACTACATTGGCTCCCTCCCAGCCATTGACTCTGGGAACCCCTGTGATCCCCTGCCCCCTCAGTAATACCTTCCCAGATGTCTTCCCCTATCCCCTTCCTAAAGCAGACACACAGTTTTGAGCTTCATTCATTTACTCTGTTCATTTCTTCCGCATGAGGACCCCAAGTGGCTTATATCATTCTCCTCCTTTTTATGCGCTGTGAGGTAGTTAGGTTGAGAGTGTCTGACTGGCCCAAGGCCACCCAGCTAGCTTCCATGGCACAAGTGGAGATTGGACCTTCACACTTTAACTAAAGCTGGCTTATTCACCCAGACCACACTCTGGCCCATTGCCCCTTCGTATAGCAGCCTGGAAGGAGAGGAGGGGAATCTGGTATTATGTCAGCCTTGGAGATGCTGCTGGACCTCTGCTATGTTTGGCAGAAGACTATGACCAGGGGCACCTGTACAACCATCCACAGGCCATCCAAGGCACCCAAGAGCCCTCCCAGCAAGGGAATGAGTCAAAGGGTTTCCTGACAAGCTGGTCTGCCACATAGAGTGGAGCAGCTGCCAGTCCCCCCCAAAAGAAAACACTGACAAGACCTGTTCTCTGCTGAGGGAGGAACAGACAAAGGACTGAGATTACAGCCCACTGTAGGGCTGACAACATCTTCCCTCCGCCCCGACATTTCACTCAGGAAATTTTCCTGGGATCTTTCTCCATGGCATATCGGGCCATGGTGCTGGGAGGCTGTGGTACATGCTGCCCCTGCATGAACCCAGTGCTGGGCTTGAGTGCAGGAGGTGCCATTGCTGTGGTGGCACTCGGCCCCAAGCAGGGTGAACATGGGATCAGGTTTTGGTTCCTTGCCCTTGCTTCCCTGTCAGTGCATGGTTGCCTTTAAGTCAAACCTCCAAAAGCAAGGTATCAGTTAGGGTTCTGAAATGGGACAGGTCAGCCACAGAATATGGACTTTGCTCTCCTCCTTGGGTGTTAGTGCTAAGTGCTCAGCCTGTAGTGCTAAGTGCCCTTTGTGCTTTTCCCATCACCAAAGTGCCTTGTCACTTGCTCCAGGTCTGAGTGACAGGGAGCTCTAAGGCAGAGTCCCATGCTGCACGCCCTGACTACTGAGTTGTAAGATGTCCTGGTTGAGGTTTTTGTAGGGTGGGGGGCTGTGATTGGTTACTTGGCTGCCCCTGCAGAGGGAGGTGATTGGTTGTATCTGTAGTAGGCATCCTGAGCTCCTCCGGGCCTAATGGACATGGCTGCAGCTGGGGAAGGGGGGGATTTGATTTTTCAGTTCAGTTAGTGCCTATAGGATACACCATGTTTTTTGTTGATGTAATTTTCTGCCTCTGAAAGGAGGCATTCCCAGGCTGAAAGGGCTCAGGGTGCCAACTAACTCTGGCCACGTTCCCAAAGCTGCCTACAACCATACTGGTGCAAGGTGCCACTGGACTGCCTTGGGCCGGGGGGCCGGGGGGGGGGGGGGGTACGACCGTGCCTGAAAGCCACGGAGTGGCACTGGGGGCCTGTACCATTGTAACTGTCCCTTATGCCAGTTTGTCTTGGAGATATGCTATTGCAAAGGTCAGTTGGCTCCCTGAGCCCCCCCCCCCCCCCGGGATTGCACTGTTAAGTTGTCCTAATGAACAAATATACTTTGATTATACAAATTTTCGTGCCATTCACAACCTACTGTTTTATGTACCTTGGTCCCACCTGAAGCAGTGTGTTCATTCCAAGAGGGAAATCTTGTTTACTGCTCAAGATGATCAATTCCAGCAGTTGCATTGAGACTTAAATCTCTTCTGCAAAAAAATTCAATTGTTGCTGAATAATATTGCCACACTTTCACAACTCCCACCACCCTGCACTTCTTCCAGCTTGTTAATTACTTGCCCAGCTCTCACTTGCTGAGAACTTCTAGAACCAGCAGTTGTAACTGGAACATTGTTTAGCCCATGCTCATCATGCAGGAATTTTTACAGGTGGGTCTAAGTTCTGGGACCACATGGAAGCAGCATATGCTTATGGGCACCAGATGGTAGCAAGAAAACTTTTGGCTGAATCATCTGTATTTATTATCAAACAATATCATTAGCTGTTGTAGATTTTCCGGGCTGTATGGCTGTGGTCTTGACATTGTAGGTCCTGACGTTTCGCCAGCAGCTGTGACTGGCATCCTCAGAGGTATAACATAGAAAGATGGAATACTCTCTGTGTCAAGTACTCCATCTTTCTGTGTTATACCTCTGAGGATGCCGGTCACAGCTGCTGGCGAAACGTCAGATCCTACAATGCCAAGACCATGGCCATAGAGCCCAGAAAATCTACAACAACTAATGAACTCCAGCCGTGAAAGCCTTCGACAACAAATCTCATTAGCTTTGAACTCTGCCATGTTCCTGGGCCTAGACAAGCATATAATACACACACATGGACTCCCATCCTTCAGTGTCAGCCTTGGATTTATTTGGCTTCAGTCTGCACCCACTGTTTTCTGTCATCTACTTCCAGTTGTTCCCCTCACCTAAGAGTGCACCACATATGACATTCTGAGCTTGAGCTGCCCAGTGCACTGTCCTTCCTGGCAGACTGCAAGGTGGCATGCAGAAGAAACGGCTTTGCAGTCAGACTTGGATAAAACATGGTATGAGGCAGGAGAGAACATGTGCACCTCCTCTACTGTTCCCTCCTCCCAATCTTTCATGTGAGGCAAACTGCAGAGCAAACGTCTCTACCAGCTGTGCTTGGATGGATCCTGAGTGAGATGTGGGAGAAAAGAAGCACATTGACTCAACTGCTGCCCACCCAGGATCCATCGTTGCAGGGAAGGCTATAGAGTCACTTGCTCTCCCGCTTACCTTGCATGGAAGATCATGGGTGCAGAGCAGGGACTTGCCCTCTCTGCTGGTACCCACCTTCTTTTATGGTACTTCCCAGTGGGCTTGATGTCCCAATAGGCGGCTTGCCTTGCTTGGGCAGTGAACCTGCACCGAGCCATAGCTTGAATGGCTCCCCCTGTCCTTGCTGCCTCTGCTGCACCCGAGCAGCAGTAGCATTTGTGGGAGAAAGTTCCTCCTCTTTATCCCTTCCCCTCCCCTTCCATGATGTTGCCACTGGAAGCTAAGGCAGGCGATAGATAGAGGATTTTTTATATGAAAAAACTTCACTGTGTCCCAAGACAAAAGTATGCTAATTCAGACCTCATTCCACCCCCCACCCCACCCCACCCCGGTCCCTGAGTTGTTCTCAGTTTTTACTTTCCCCAGGAGTTTGTGTTACTCCCACAGCCAAAAGGCCATACCCTAGATGCTGAGACCACTCTCATTCTATCTGGATAACAACTAATGGCTTCTATAGGAAGGGACCCTGGCTCAGTGGTAGACTATCTGCTTTCCATGCAGAAAGTACTATGTTTACTATGTTTGATCCCTAGCATCTGCAGTTTTAAAGGAGCAAGTAGTATGTGAGGTGAAAGAAGTCTGCTGGAAATCCTTGAAAGCTGCTGCTTCTCAAAGTAGATGAAATGGCCTTGATAGACCAATGGTCTGACTTGGCATTAGGTAGTTTTATGTTTTCAACAATAGTCTATTATAGTGGCCCTCAAAAGGGCAAAAAAATTCTTGCCCTGAAGACTTGAGGTGGCTTCTGCCATGCTATGTTATCAGCTGTCAAAATAACTGCTTCCACAAACTTTTTGGGAGCACAGTCGTGACTTCCTTAGAATTCTTCAAAGGCAGAGTGGCTGCCCCTGAGCCACAGTCTCTTCCTGCATCTCATGTTATGCTCCTGTGCATTCAAGCACAATAGGATGCCAGCTTCGGCCAGGCTTTTCTGCAAACCATCTTCTCCTCAGGAGACACCGGAGTCCACCTGTAGGTAAAGTTATTTTCTAATAAGTGTCTAGTTGTTAAGGAGCACCATGTGATAACTGAGATAAGCTGCTTAAGGGAAAACTATATGAAGTGATCTGGACTGAGAGGGGGAGATAAAGCATGAATGATTAGAAAGAACAGCTAGATTTGAGTCCAGTAGCACCTTAGAGACCAACAAGATTTTAGGGGTATAAGCTTTCAAGAGGGAAACTTCTCTGGCAAAGGGAGCTTTGGCTCTTGAAAGCTTATTTGTACCTCCCAGAAAATCTTGTTGGTCTCTAAGGTGCTGCTGGATTCAAATCTAGCTGTTTTACTGCAGACCAGCATGGTGTCACGGGCTGGGCTTGGGATGAGAGGCAGAAGTCAAGTCTGGTCTGAGGTCGTTGCCAGGAGAGTCAGAGTGAGAGCCAAATCAGGAGTCCGAAAGAGGGGTCGTCCAAAGCAGGGGTCAGGGAGCCAGGAATCCGAGCCAGAGTGGGGGTCTGAGGACAGGAGCCGAAGGTGGATGCGAGGCATGCACGGAGGCAACTCGTTGCTTCCACGAGAGCCAAAGCCTGAGTGGGAGTTATATAGGCCTCCTGCTGGGCTTCCCGTGGTGGCAGCGGTGCTCCTGCTAATACTCAGGACTCAGTGCTCGCCTTCCCTGCCAGTGTGCATCTTGACAGTGGGTGGCTAAGTCTCTGCGGAGCTGCTCCGTTAGCTGAACCACCCCCGGAGGTGTGTCAGGCGGGCTCCCCAATTGCACCTGTGTCTCCTCCGTTGCTGCAGAACCAGGTGCGGGGTTTACAGGCTCAGGAGCTGGCAAGCTGTCCACTCGTGAGGAGTCAGAGGGGCCAGCTTCTGGTTCTGGGAATGCCAGCGCCTCTGGTCATGATGCCAACTCAGGCGGGGACTCAGTGCCATCATCATCGCTCATGACACATGGCTACCCTCTGAAACTGTTAGAAAGAAGACATGGACCAAAGAGAGGGTGCCCTGAAATCTTTGCCATTATTCTTTGTATGTATGCTCACATTCTTGTAAATAAATATTTTAAATTTGCCTTTCTTGAATCCAGTAGTTTAACGTTGGAATACTTGCTAGATCAGAAACATTTTCCTTTTTTGTTAGTGAGGTTTAAACAGAAATGGGCAAGATAATCAGGTCTCCTTCTTTTAAAAAGGGCCCTTACATCTGACAGTTACACCTCATGCAGCAAGTATCAATAGCCTGATATCCTCCTAAAGGGAAGGTGTTTTAAGCAGCAATTTTTGGCCTACTGCTCTAGAACTTCCTGGAATTGTTTCTGTGCCGGTGTAGAATTCCCATATATGTGACTACACAGATGAATATTTGAACATCAGTTAAGGTAAACAACCTGTTTTTACTTAAAACCATGCCTATAGCAGACTTTCTTAAATGCTAAACATCTTTGAGCCATATGTTATCATTACATTTCATGTTTAAACAATGATGCTGGTTGATCAAGTACCACAAAGCTACAACTGAACCCTCTTGGATGTCTGTTTTTTCCTCCTTCCAGTTAGCTAGACGAGGAATGAAAGTGGTTCTTATCAGCAGATCTCAGGAGAAACTGGATCAGGTTGCCAGTGAAATAAGTGAGTGATTTTCTTTATATTTCTAGATAAGGGAAAATTAAAGAAGATAGCTGATGTTAATTGTTTAAAATGCTGATTATTCATATTCCATTTTAACCACTTACACCGAGCCACAAAACTGTAAAATCAGTGTTAACACTGAATATGAAATAACTGGGAAACCTACCACAGCTTGATAACTGACCACTTAGAGTCTATGGATTCTTTCCTTTCCAGATCTAAAAGTGAATCTGGCCACTTGAAACATATTAAATGTCTTGCAGTCAGTAAGAATTTGATATGCTCCCATGACATGAGTTGATAATTACCTGAGTAGCTTCTTTCCTGGCAAATCTTAGATGAGGGCAGCACAATAAATAGTGACAAATCTATGCCACAGAAATGGAAGTGCATGCATAAGCATTGCTCTTGCAAATAATTTCTTATATTTACTCTCCTAAGAACTGGGTTGGCATAGTTTGAGAATATAGGATCAAATACCCTATAGGAGAAAGGGTAGTAATAAGCAAATCTTCAAGTCGTGTTGGCTTGTGCATTTCTTCAGAATTTTATATGGGATGATTTGAAAGCAGAGTACAACTGTCTGGCCTTGATGTTCGGTATATGAGAACTGTTTCATTTTAAATGTTGTTCTTAAGTTTTTATTTCACCAAGAATGGTGAGTATTGTCCAGGTGTTCTAATGAATGATATTTAGTTGTGCTAGGTGAAATAAATCAAGATTTAATACATACATGGAAACAGTCATACTTCTATATTTGAGTCCTCATTGTGTTTGATTGTAAAACTTTTCAAAATAAATTTCTTGAAACTTTGCTAGATTTGACTGTTTCTTTTAGGCTTCTTTTCACCTGGTTTGCCTTAGGGCCCATTTTTTATAGCCAGAATGTATATTTGTAAAAATTAGGGTATAGTGTATGTGTCAACAGACAGTTACATTGTATGGCCTTTTGTCTGGGCAGTCATAAAAAGAGACACTGTTGCTGCAGTACACTGAAATAGCCCAAGGCAGGCTTGAATTAGGCTGAGAAAATTTTGAAGACTGACATTCTCTGTTCATAAGTAACAGTTGGAAAAAATAGGATTATAGCCAACACTTGTTCTGTTCTTGAGTTTTTTCTCAGCCCCACCCCCTGTCCCACTGTTAATCTCCACATTGTGGGGTGGTGGGGTTGAACCCCTACAGCAGTGTTTTGAAAGTCTCAGTGGACTGTATTTGGAGGTTAGCAGTCTTAATTTGGCAAACTATTCATACTAGTAATCATAAGAATATAAATACAGGCTCATTCTTAAGCATGTTTGTCAGTGGAAGAGGGCAGTTGGCAGAACCACTATCACCCCATCATGAGAGGAAGTGCTTCTGCTCATGCAAATGTTCCATCGTGAGTTGCCTGTACATGCGTTCTATTTAATTCCTTCATACCAGTTTAAGAATTACAGCCAGTATATTAAATTTGAACCTAGGTTCAAATGCCATGCCATTTAATTTCATTTCTAAATCTTTAATTGTTCAAATCAGTTGCTCTCCATAAAAATGCATCTGTAATCGAATAACTGTAAAAGTACTATGTAATAAGCACTTTTAGTATTAGATTGGGCATGAGCTTCAGTCCCGGGAATGTAATTGGCAGGCAACTGACATGCTAGCTGGTTCATGTCAGGCTTAGTTTATTTTTTAAGAATCTGACTTTCCACCAGGAAATATTTTACAGTAATTGCTTTGCAAGTTGCATAGTAAGGTTAAATATCAGCATTAAAATTAAACATCAAAATTACACACATTATTTGAATAACAGATCTGTGAGTAATTTTTGGAACTAACAGGATTTACTCTGATTGAAATCTCTGTTAGTGATAATAGCAACTTCATCTCAAGACATAATTTTTGTTGTTCTTTTTTGGGTGGAATTGTTTGCTATTAAAAATGTTTGGCTCGCCACTTCCTCTGCCAATTTCTGATAAAGATGGTCCTGCCTATCCATATTTTCACAAGTAGTATTTTATTCTGACTGTATCCTACGTAACTTTTCTCCTTTTCCCACTTTAACAGCAGCTTCCCATTCTGTGTTGTAACCACTTTTGAACCTTGTCTAGATGTTCTGAAATTCAAAAATTATTCGTCAGGGCTCTTATATGTACATGAAGCTGCCTTATACTGAATCAGACTATTGGTCTATGGGAGTCAATATTGTCTGTTCAGAGTGGCAGCATCTCTCAGATAGAAATTTTAATTTTTCACATTGCCTACTGCCTGAACCTTTTGGTTAGAGATGCCAAAGGTTGAACTTGGAACCTTCTGCATATCAAACAAATGCTCTGTCACTGAGCCATGGTCCCTCTGTTGCTGGCAATCAAAAGAATCAAATGATTTTTTTGGTACTGTGATGTAACTATGTGGCTTTATGGGTTGTAACCATGTTTGGCGGACTGAAAATTATATTTCTGATTGAAGGTTTAACAGGGTAAATGTACTTTACTGATTGTACTCTCTGCTGACTTAGAGTACTGTTTGAAGCAAAGTTTTGGGATAGCTCTTAATTCCTATGTGAAATTGTCTTATTTTCTGCATCAGTTTCAAGCTCCTGTTCTGAATGTCTGCATCTTTGTATCTTATCTGTCGCTTTTCATTTGTTATGCTTGTTGTCCTTCTTTGCTATTGAATTCTGTTCCCTTGTCCCCCACTGTCCCTCATACATCATACCTTGCACCATACTTTTTTAAAAATGGCAGCTAGCTCCTTTCCTAGAAATCCCTTGTCAATAGCTGCTTCTTCTACACATGCTTTATGGAATTCTAATAACTGCGTTCAGTTTTTAGAACTTTCTGCTAGTAGTTAGGTGAAATAAGTGATTAAATTACTTTCTTTTAGCCCTTTTGTATTCTCTTTTTGGTCAAGACTTCGGTCATATAGACCCGTAATAAATTGAAATTGAAAATTACTTTCAACACATAATAAAGATTTTTCAGTTGAGTTGGGGAATTTTATATAAGCATTGATAGCTATGTATTACGTTTTGAGATGGCCTTCCTTGAACAGATGTGGGACTGGAGAGCCACAGAGTTACTAAATGGATATAGATAAATTTATAAAGGATCACTTACTTCCTAATATGAAGTCATCCTGTTGTGTCAGTAAGATCTCTGCTTGCCCTCCCAATAAAGATCTGGATGACATGGTAATCTAATGAACATTACACTTCTATGACTGGAGAGGTATTGAAGTAGGTGTTGGCTAGAAGCTGAGGAAAATTCCAGGTAGCCTCAGTGGATAAATTTTACTTCACCTTTAGAACTAACTCATAGAATGGATTGTCTTGCAGATAACTTTTCCTAGTGATGGAAGGGGGAAGGGTAAAATACCTTCTAGTTTGTGCGTTTCCTAAACTGCTTGAACTATTCAGAGCAATGGTGTGCAATTCTTTATAAAATATAAACATTTTTTTGTATAATGAAAGACATTAAAGGGCTTTAACATCTCACTAATGAAGCATCATTAAAGAGCTCCTGTTGTAGCGTATTTTTCCCCATCTGTTTTTATATTGTTATGGCTATTAATGGTAATAGTTCTCTCATTATAGTATGTTTACCCTCTTTTGACTGGGATCCTAAACTATGTTCTGATCATGCTTTCTTTGTTGCAGAGGTAGTTCATAGTGATGAGTTTGGTTATGTCAGTTCATCTCCTAATGATCAGTTAACCCAGCATACTTGATTGCACTATTTTTATGCACACAGTGTTTGGGGCTGCTGACATTCAGAAAAATACAGTCTCCCACTTTTCTCCCTTGTCCTCTGCCCAAAGTGTACTTGTTTTATAGTTTAGGATGTGCTTAGCAGCTCTAAGATTTGTTTGCTTCAATTGAAAATACTTTACATTTAACAAAAATACAAGACAGAATTGAAAAAACAGAGCAGAAGTATGGGACAAAGGGTCAGTTGTACTTTGATTAGTATCTATAACATATGAGCATATATCCAACCACATAGTTGTGATGAAGCGGGTAAATCTTGCTCTGCAAAATCTGCAGATGGTTGGATACAGGCTGCTGTTCACAATATGGTCCACTTTGACCATTTCAATAGGTGGTGCTTAATGTATGTGAATGTGTTATACTTTTTGATACCTTATTTTAAAGATCTTGTTACCAATTGGCAGTAATAATTCCTGAAAATGCTAAATAACAGGTTTTTAAATGTAATGATTAATAGTCTGATGCATCTAGCCTTAGAACTGAGTTTGGCAATCCACTATGTGGTGCAATCCATGCAGGAACCTCTGGGCAGGTGTCTGCCTTTCAACAAGGCTAAAAATAGCATTCATTATCATAAGCACGAGGAACACACGCAGACATGAGCAGCATCACGACAATCTTGTGGGAGAACTTTGAAGTGAACACAGTGCCAAATTATTCAAACCGATGCTCACTATTTTAATGAAATCAACATCCTTACCTGTCAAAATCAAGTTACAATAAGGGCTTCCCATCCCAGAGATTTTTTTTACATTTTAATTTAGGTAAAGCTGAACTTGATCAGTTTATCTTCCCTGAAAGAATGGGATGCAAAATACAAATGTACTGCTGATTTTAAACCGGGCTGCTTGTCTACGACTGTAACTGCTTTCTATAGCTGGGATCATCTATATTTGGGATCATCAGGTAGGTGGAACACAGCTTCTCACCTATGAACCTTTCTGGAGTGATTTATGAGGACAGAAGGATAGTATAGCAGCTACAGGTGGAATTACACTGCATAAATTTTTTAAAAATCTGTTCAGAAGGCCTCTGAAGGTGACTGTTACCTTGAAATTATTAATACTGTTAGGTTTTAAGTTATTTTAAAAAAATCTGTATATATGTTGCTAGCCACCCGTACTTTCTTCTAGAAAGAAAGATGGGGTATTTAATTCATAACTATTGAATAACTTGATGTGCACACCAGTGTTCTCTCTAAGCTGAGTTAATGTGAGCTAGCTCACAGTTTTTTAGCCTCCAGCTCACACATTTTTGTCTTAGCTCAGGAAGGATGGCCCCAGAGCAAATTAATTTATGCAGTAGCCAAATCGCTCACTCACAACTTTAATGCCAGTAGCTCACAAAGTAGAATTTTTGTTCACAAGACTCCACAGTTTAGAGGGAGCATTGGTGTACACTAATTAAGTCTGATCTGGTAGACATATCTTTCAGTGTAAATAAATGTAAAGTGGAACATTTTAGGGCAATGAACCTCAACTTGATGTGTACACTAATTAAGTCTGAACTGGCAGTGATAAATCCAGGAAGGAGAAATCTCACCGAAAATATTGGCTTGGTATGTGAATGCAGTAAAAACTACAGATTCTCCCTCTGAGGCGGAGGACATCTGCATGGGTTATTCCAACCGTGCCTATAGGGAGGCAGGAAGTAGTTTTTTCCCCTTCCTGTTGGCGCCTTTGGAATAGCCCATCCCCAGTTCTGTTCCTGCCTCACTAGGGAGCAGCAGCATAGCTTAGCTAGGCTTACTTGATCTTAGAAAGTTTTTGCCTTTTTTCTCCTTTTTACAGCCTGTTGCCTTGCCTGTTCTATCTTCCCTTTCTCTCTCGATCTTCATTCTTTCCCTTCTGCTCCGGTCTCGGAGCGAAGACGTCAAGGTTTTTAACCCAAAGAGTTCATTCGAGTTGCTATGGTGGCTAAGGAGCTTCCCGAGGTCTTCTCACGCGACGAGGGAGATGCGCATGCCGCGTTGGTGGCAGTGTGGGAAACCGTCGGGGCCAATCAGCTTTCACAGCTTGATCGCGCGCCCCCAACAGAGGCTGCAGGAGCAGCGGCGGTGGTGCGAGGCGCCCAGAAGCACCACTGGCAGCATGATCTAGATGAGCCCGCCATTCTACAAGCGCGTCTTCGGATGGATGGCGGCCATCTTGGGGATCCGGCTTCGAGCCTTGGACCCTTATCAGGGACTGTTCCGGGAGCCGGGGGAATCGACAGAGGATGTCCTATGCCCTCCCCAGCCTCGATGCAGCAGGATCAAGGCAATGCACAGCCGGGTAAGATCCCTGAAAACGCGGTACTGCTGGATCCCTCTGAATTAATGGAATTCATTAGGCATTCCATCCAGCAGGAGTTAACCAAGGTAAACAAACCTGAGTTGCCACCCCGGCAGGAGATTCACCACCAGGGTTCTCCAATG
>NW_015172598.1:175348-203074 GCF_001447785.1 Gekko japonicus | reverse complement strand
TGGTTGAGATTTATCGAGCCACAGTGTGAACTTCAACGGACACCTTCGTAAGCCATATTCTCTGGACCTGCAGATGAGACAAGAAGCGCAAGTTGGCAAGGCTGTCCTTTGCTATTTATTCAAGTGAGGAGAGCATTCTCCACCGCCTGATGAGTAACTTGTTAGGATCCCCATGTGGGACTGCACAAAAGATCAGTGATGAAGACAGGGTTGCACTTACCTGTAACTTTTGTTCATTGGGGATCTTCTGTGTAGGCACAAATACCCTCCCTCTGGCCTCACTGCATGCTCTCTTTTGACTTTGGCAGTGCTAGAGGTACTGAGGGTGGGGGTTCTGAGGCTGCGGAGCACATGTCTGCTTAGGTGGGGGGGAAGCTCTTCTGGCTCTGGCACACAGTGCCCCCTGGTGGCTTTTAGCTATTAAAACCTCTCAGTGGCAGGCCTGCTCATCAGGATAGGTTTATCTAGTGGCTGTAATCGTTTACCTATGCTAGCTAAATGGAACCTCCAAGTTTCATAGCCTCCAAATAACAATGGCAGGGGAAGAACAGTATTCCTTACTTTGCTTATGTGCTTCCAAAGCATTTGTTTGGTGACTGAAGAACACAAATACTAAACTAGGTATACTTCTTTAATCCAGCAGGGCCGCTTCTGTGCTCTTAACCTTGCTTATCAAGGCATTCAGGTGCTTAAAAGTGAGGCTATGACCTGGGAAATGAAATATCTCTTTCACCTTCACAGGTCTAGCATGTGGGAATCTAAAGCTTTTTTGAGGCAAGCTGTTCTTGAAATGCAAGATTGTATCTTCAGAGGAACTGAATTTGAGCAGAAACCTTGTCAGCATTCCTTGTAAATGCAGGGCAGTATTACACTGTATTACACTTACCAAGGCAGCTTACTTAGATACTTTTCTAGTGACTTGCATAGAGATGCTTAACACCATAAAGCTACACTTCTCTTATTGCTACACTTCTCTTATTGGTTGTTTTGTGAAATAAGAAAACACGTGGCCTACCTCAGGCAAGTTGGAGTCAGCAGTGATTTATGTTTCATTATAAACACAGTGAAAGCATTACTTTATATTGTTTGTCTAATATGATCTTATTACTTCTAAAAATTAAATGTAAATTTAAGATGCTCTTGTTGACAATCTCTGTGGCTTCCATGTTAAAACTTAATGTACCCATGGCAGGAAAGACTGGTTTTCCAGTTCAACTTAACATATTACAGGTGTCTTGGTAGAAAACTTGGCATGTCTGTTACTAACTGGACAACTACCATTTTGGTTGGTTTTCAGTTGTAGGATCAGTTTTGGTGGTGTTCTGCAGTAGAATTTGACCATCTAGGAAGTAATAGTGCAGCATATTTGGACAGTAAATTGTATTATGGTTAAAACCACTTGGCTCAGTTTATGAACTGTAATTTTTGTAAGAAACAATTAAATGGTATGAAGAACTAACTGTTCATATCTCAAAGAGTTGTGTTTTTACTGTAGAATACTTCAGGTGCACACAGGGCAGGGAGAAATAAATAAGAAGATGGGAATCATCTCTGCCTCTTCATCCACTGCAAGTGTTTGTAGAATCCCTTCTACAAAAATGTAGAATCCCTTCTATAGAATTGCAGAAATGCCACATCTTTCACTGGTTGTCAGCACAAATGGGCTTATAGGCTAAACAAATAGGTTATATGTTGATTGCTATCCATAGCATATTTTAGAAAAGAATAGAAAGGGTTTTCCAGTGGCTTGAGTGAAGCACTGTGTTAAAACTTCTTATGTATCTCTTCACATGGGTCTTGTCTCCACTAATTGCTACCAGTAGTCTAAGTGTTGCAATTTCTTTTTCTCCTTTTAATTATATTGTTTAGCAACTGGAGCACATTATCATTTTCTTTATTCTGCTTGCAGTAAACTTCAAGATTTTTGTGCACTGGATTTTGTGCACTGGATTATTTTTCGTCATGACAGGTTTTTTAATTGATAAATGATGTATTAATACATGGTTAAAATACTTATGTGGCTATGGATATTAGTCACACAATGTCAGTGTTAAATTACTTTGATTAATAATAAAAATTGTAACTCTTCACTATAAAAGAAATGAGAAGGCTTGTGATAGTAGTCATTGTTACATTTCTCTGCTAATACAGTGACCGCAAGATTTCAAATGTGAATGTGTAGCAATAGAGCAGATGTAGCTAAAAATAGCATGCCTCCACCTCCCTCCACGGAGATGTTGAACTTGATTTTCTTCTGACGTGATCACAAGACCACTGCTGCAGTAGGGCTTAATGCTATTTACATCGTTATTTTGCATAGCAGCATATCCCTGGGGATTTTTAAACAATGCAGCTGTTTTTGAAAGCTGAAGTAGGAAGCAAGCACTTGCATCTGCTGGGGGGGGGGAGAGAAAGCAGCAAGCAACCAACAGAATACAATTAGGTTCATGATTCTGCATGAATGGAGAAACAATCACAGGAATGGCTTTTTTCAATGGGAGAAAAAATTGTAAGAATATGGCCGCCACTTGTTTTTATGAATGACTTTCTTCTTTTCAAGCTGGTGCCTATTTTTTGGGATTATTTAAAACATAATTTCCCCTTCCAGCTACTGATAAAGCTAGGAGAATTCACTTTGAACAATTTATGATGCAAAATGGTTGTATTTATTTTATTTTACAATGGATTTTATTATTGGTTTGTGTAGCCCCCAATACACTGTACTACAAGTCCATAAAAGAGAATTTTAATGAGAACATGTACTGTGTGTCATGTTACAGTGCCCAGTAGCCCAGTTCCTTGCACAAAAATCCCATCTATATGAAACAGCCATCATCGTCTGGAGGTTCTTCCAGATAACTCCATATGGTGATTACCTGCATGTAGCAAAAAACTTGTGTGGCCTGCCTCATAGAAAATAGCTACCATGTAGAGGCCACCTGACACTGTATGCACATGTAGCAGCCACTCTATGTAGCAAAGCATTTGGACACAGTAGGTTGCCATGCAGATTCTTTGCACTATTGGAAAAATATCCCTGTATGTATTTGGGAGGGCCGCGGTGGCTCAGAGGTTAAGACGCTGAGCTGCAGAGCAGAAGGTCGATAGTTCGGCAGTTCAAGACCCTAGTGCTGCATGATGGAGTGAGCTCCCATCTCTGGTCCCAGGCTCCTGCCAACCTAGCAGTTCAAAAGCAAGAAATTGCAAGTAGATAAATAGGTACCGCTTTGGTGGGAAGGTAACAGTGTTCCATGCGCCTCGGCTTTTAGTCATGCCGGCCACATAGCCATAGAAACATCTTTGTACAGCGCTGGCTCTTCGGCTTGGAAACAGAGATGAGCACCTCCGCCTAGAATCGGATTCGACTAGCTTTTGAGCAAGGGAAACCTTTACCTTTACAATGTATTTGGGAGCTACTGTGCGTGAGCTGTTGCATATGAATGGCTTGCTTCATGGAGCGGTGCCCAGTGAGATGCCGTTTCAGGGTGGTCTTCACTTGATGGGTGCTTTTTCAACACCTCATCAAATAGGTTTGTCTTTATAGATCGTAAGCAAAAAAGAAGTCAAGTTTCAACAGTAAGTAAGGTAATAAGGAAGAGGTATATGCAACTACACTTAGACCTGTTGAAGTTTAGACTGCAAGTAGTAGTGCCAGTCTAAAGCAAAATTCAGAATTTAAAAGCTATGTTAGGACCAAACAAAATAAGCAAGGCCCCTGCCACACGGCAGGAAACTGCAGAAGAGAAGTGTGGCTGTTTGCCCCGGGGCAAACTAACATGCAGTAAAGCGATCAGACCTACTGTGGAGGTTCTGTGGAGGTACTGTGGAGCTTCCGTGGGTAGGGAGAGGTGCCGATCACAACACACGCCTGTGCGCAATGAAGAAGCGCACGGCGCGGCGAACTGGTTTTCTTTTTTTGTGTACACTACGAATGCGCATGCTCCGTTGGGTGCGTGTGCGCATCCACGGAGACTTGGACAAAAAAAAAACCCTTTTCCGCAAGGGGACATGGGCGGGCGCCGGATGCCACCGGAAACGCGATCAGACGCCCGCCCTTGCCCCGGAGTTTCCGGAAACTAGTACCTCCAAGGTACTAGTTTTTTGCCACGCAGTTTCGGCTGGAAGCCTCGGTTGAGCCACGGGAGTGCTACGCTTCCCAGATGTGCTGGTGAGATCGCGCCCGGAAACTCCGTCTGTTTTCCGTCTCCCTTGTGTGGCTTCTGTTACGTGTGGCCGCGGCCCAAGTTTAGTTTTAGTATGAGGTGAAGACTAAGGGATTAAACCAAAAGCTGCACTGAAGAGTTAGATTTTTGTGAATATTTTGAAAGAATAGAAGCCACAATACACCTGTGTTGGGAATTTCTAGGTATAATGGGCAACATGAGGAAATGAGTGGGAGTCATTTGAAGGATCAGGACACCAACAAGCATCTGAGAGTGAGGGAGCTGGAGGAGTGAAGGTCGTAGGCCTCTGAAAGGTTATTTTTCTTCATAATTGCTGCAAGCTGTTTCTTTATGTATTTTAAGGCAGCATTTGATGTTATGCTGGCTGTTTCCAGTGTTTTTAAATCTTCCCTTTTAATTTGAAGCCATTTTAAAATGTTGTTCTTCTCCTGTAGCTCTTCATTTTGTTTTTAAAGTTTTATTTGTAAACTGATTGACAGATATTTATATAGAAAGGTTGGGTTTCAATATTTAAACAAATATAAGTAAACGTGGTTGGGAAAAGTAGGAGGGATGGAAAGGTCGCTAATGAGTAGGGTTTGGCATGAACTGGGAAAATGTGGTTTGTTGTGGTTTGTGGCATGCCCAGAGTGTGAGCTACGAACTGTCACAAACTTTTAGGTGCCAAACAAACTGGTTCAGTTTGTGAGGTTCATGATGTGGTAGAGTAAACCCCAGTGTGCTAGGGACACCAAACTCACTCACCTTTACCTGTCCTCTAAGTTTGGAGAGGATTGGATTTATGGGATCCAAGTTACAGCCCCCCAAGAAGGTGCCCCCAGGAAAGTGCTTTCTGGGGAAATGAGAGGTACAGGTTCAGGAGGTTCAGATGTATAGAATAGACCCTGTGCAAACTAGACACATCAATCTTGCAGGAGATCTCCCCTGATGCTCCTCTACATGCCCTCCAAGTCATGTGCAAATTGGACTTAGGGGGTCTGAGTTATGGCCCCACAAAGAAGATGCCCCCAGGATAGTGCTTTTGGGGGAATTGTCTGGCGCAGGTTCAGAAGTGTATAGAATGGACCCCCTGCAAGTTACACACACCAAATGCACACAAAACCTCACTCTGCTGCCCACTCCTCTACAATCTCTCTAAATTGCAGTAAGATTTCTGGGGTCTCAGTTACAGACAACAAAAAAGGTCTCCCCAGTGCTCTATCTGGAAAAGACAACTGCAGTTACAGGAGTCTATGGACTGGCTCAGGAACAAGCCAGTAACACCAAACTCACAGGGAAATTTCATCTAGGCAGACTGCCCCAGCCAGACACCGGAAGCAAGGCAAGCATCTCCCCTATGCTCGCAGCCCCCCCCAACTCTCCAAAGGTGGGCTCTGAAGAACAGAAAGGACATCCCCTGAGTTTTGACAGGGCCCCCCCAAAGTAACCCCACATCAGCTTGGCAGAAAACTCTGGCAAGCACTGGAACCCAAGAAGGTGTGCCCACAATGCTCCCAGGCCCCCTCATGCCCAAACAGATCCTCTGATCATAGCTCACCCCTAGTTGAAATTTCTGGTTATTTTCCATTAGCAGAATACATTGTACAGATAAGAGATCACCTGTTTTGAATTGTACAAATGCAGTGGAAATGGGTAGTCAAACAGGAGGTTGCTTATACAGGCAAATGTTGGTTGAGATCGATGTTTGCTGAGATGGATGTTCTTTCCTGAGGTAGGTGTTGTGTTATGAGGTAGATGTTGTTTCATGAAGTAGGTGTTGGGTAAGGGAGATTGGAGGGTAGAAGTAAAAGGGGGCTATTCAGGGGTTTTCTCAGCAGGAGAATGTCAGTGAGAAAGTTTGGGTCTGCCTGTCTGCTGAGGTAGGGGGAAGGGAATAAGCCAAATCATCCTGGACATACTCACCCTCTAGAACTCTACCGTTACCATGATTGCACATTTGGTGGAGCAGTACTCCTTGGTGTGACCACACATTCTCTCCCTCTTGTCTGTTAGTTGCTAGCTGCCTCCCAACTCTGGGTCACTACCTACTTAAGTGCTCGGCCTAATAAGAGAACATAAGAGAAGCTCTGAGCGGCTTACAATTCCGATTTTAACCAATCTAATCTAGGGCCACATATGTAGGGGAGGTGAGAAGCCTACCAGGCACCCTTATCCTGTTGTAGCAGATCTTCTTTCTTGCGAGGGGACAGTCCGGCGGCGACCCTCCTCCGGCGTCGATCTTCGGTGTTTCACGCTTTCCGGCTGTTGCAACTCTGCCTCCAGGCCTGGACCACTCCGTGCTTTTGCGCATGCTCGCAGCGGCCTCCGTCCAAGTCAGGCTCCGGCCTGCTGCGTCGCTCCGCCTCTGCACCTTGTTAGTCCGACCTCCTTTTTCGTTCGCCTCCTCGCCTTGAACAGCCACCATTTTTTCTCCGTCGCCTCCGTTCATCGCTCTCCGTTCTGGCCAGTGGCCCATCTAGCCCAACACTCTGTGTCACACAGTGGCCAAAACCAGGTGCCATCAGGAGGTCCACTAGCGGGGCTAGAACTCCAGAAGCCCTCCCACTGTTGCCCCCCAAGTGCCAAGAATATAGAGCATCACTGCCCCAGACAGTGTTCCATCTATACCTTGTGGCTAATAGTCACTGATGGATCTCTGCTCCATGTGTTTATCCAGTCCCCTCTTGAAGCTGTCTATGCTTGTATCTACCACCACTTCCTGAGGCAGTGAATTCCATGTGTCAATTACACTTTGGGTGAAGAAGTACTTCCTTTATCTGTTCTAAATCTACTGCTCATTAATTTCATGAGTTCTTCTGTTGTGAGAAAAGGAGAAAAGTACTTTTTCCTCTACCTTCTCTGTCCCTTGCATAATTTTGTAAACCTCTATTTACAAACACCCCTCAGTTGTCGTTTCTCCAAGCTAAAGAGCCCTAATCTCTTTAACTGTTCCTCATAGGGAAGGTGTTCCATCCCCTTAATCATTTTAGTTGCTTTTTTCCTGTACTTTTTCCAGTCCTATAATATATTTTTTGAGGTGCAGTGACCAGAATTGTACACAATATTCCAAATTAGGCCACACCATAGATTTGTACAGGAGCATTAAGATACTGGCTGGTTTTATTTTATTTTTTATTTATCAAACTTATACCCCGCCCTCCCCGCAAGTGGGCTCAGGGCGGCTTCCATAAAAGCATAAATACATTAAAATACACAATATTTAACCATACAATAAAACATTATAAATACAAGGTGCTGGCGGCAGATTAAATTAATCTAGATGGTATATTACAGGAATAAATTTCCACTGCCTAGATGTTCTGCGATGTTTTCTGCTCTTAGTCAGTTAGATGTTAAGACCACAGGCCAGGCTGTGCTATAGCGGCCTGCAGTAGGAGCCTGCAGTGGCCTGCAGTAGCGGTGGCCCCTAACTAAATGCCTGGCGGAAGAGCTCCATCTTGCAGGCTCTGCGGAACTGCGAGAGGTCCCGCAGGGCCCTGATCTCCTCTGGGAGCTTGTTCCACCAGGTAGGGGCCGCCACTGAGAAGGCTCCGGCCCTGGTGATAGCTAGCTTGGCCTCCCTCGTTTCCAATCCCCTTCCTAATAATTCCCAGCATAGCATTTTCTCCTTTTATTCCAGTTGCACACTGAGTCAACATTTTCTGGGAGTTATCTACCATGACTCCAAGATCTCTCTCCTGGTCATTTACTGCCATTTCGGATCCTATCAATGTATATTTATAGATAGGATTTTTGGCTCCAATGTGCATTACTTTGCAGTTGCCCACGTTGAAACTCATTTGCCACAATGACACCCACTTGCACATCTTTGACAGCTCCCTCTGGAGCGCCTTACAGTCCTCTCTGGTACTCACCACCCTGAACAACTTCATGTCATCTGCGAACTTAGCCACTTCATTGTTTCCTCCAATTCCAAATCATTATTGAACAGGTTAAAAAGCACTTGACCTAGAACCGAGCCCTGCAGTACCCCACTGCTTACCACCATCCACTGTGAAAACTGCCCATTTATACTCACTCTCTGTTTCCTGAGTTATTGCTGGTTTGCAAGATAGGGCAGAAGCAGATGGCCCAGAAAACAGACTAGGGCAGAAACACAGATATGGCCCAGAAGATAGAATTATTTAGTCATGATCTGAGAAATTCAAAGGTGTTTCTGAAATGTTTTGGAATTCTTTGCCTATGGAATAATTCCTTTTGCTTCATGATTCAGAATAACAAGTCAGGAGGAGCATGCCTATAGTGTGTCTTAAACAATGTTGTAATGGTACAACAATATATAGCAAATCATTTTCTTGTGTTTTAAGTTTGTTCTCATTCCTTTGGTTTGGGTCACCTGCTTTTGCCATCCAGAGTTTTCTGGTCTCCATGTAGTTATGTGTCCAGGGTTGAGCTGAAATGGCTAGCAGATTTTTCCTCCATGGGGAAAGTCTATTTTAAATAGTAATGCATGCATACTAGTAATAACTTTGTAGAACGTGTCTAACATGAGTTCTTTGATTCACTGTGTCCTCACAAATAGAAGATGAAATAAGTTACAAGCAAATTATATCTTTGTTCTGTACTGCTATGTTTTTCAGCAGCAAAGTTAACATTTCCAACTTATCTTCTGCCTTGAATACATACTGTATTAATTGGTTATTGAAAATAACTTAATTTTTATGGTGACCTTTGTTGCTTCTATAGAAACCCATAACCAACACAACTGTTGGGATCAATAGTATGTCACTTTCGAAACCTTTCAAGGTGACTTCAGCTCTATTTGTGGAAAACTTGCAAGCAGAAGAGAGCTTAAAAGTTGCCATTTAGCTGTTCAGTAGCTCTAACTACCTGTCATTGTTAGGATATAAGAACTGTATGGGGTGGACTTGATGACACTGTGAGACCTGCTAATACCTTTAAGGCCAGCTCAGTTTGCAAGAATTGAAACTTATCTCGATGTGTAAACCTTTCACACATTCAGTAGCTAACTGTCATGATAATTAACAGAGGGATTGAAATGTCCCTTTCACTCAAATAGGGTTTAAAAAAAAACAACTCTTGCAATAAAAATATTCAGTAAAGTATTACAGTGAAAGAATTAACTGCTGAGTAAAGAATATAAAGTTACATCTAATTTTTAAGTTGGTAATTCTCTATTTAGAATATAATTGACAATCCAAAACAGTTCAAGTGGAAAAAGCTGCCATATTATAGTAACAGAAATATTTTCTGCAGTGTTTGGGGCCCATTTGTGTACAGTGTTTTCATTTTCCTATTCATTCCAGTAGGGGTCCATATCCTAATAATGTTTCAGGTTTTAAAGTAAACCTGTTGTGTGGAGGGGGAAAGCATAAACCATTGTTTATGCTGACTTCATTATCTTTGATTACATGAAGTATGAAGTGGTACAAGTTAGCTGAAATGCTTAACCCCACTGATGGAAGAAAAGTCATATAAACTGCAGGCATCTGAGCCATTATCTGATGAAGGTGAGTGCATGCAATGGTGGTATACCTCATAATGTGAGACAAAATATTCTGTGCTTATTCTTTATTTTCCTTTTGTTTCAGGTGAGAAGTTCAAGGTAGAAACAAAAACTATTGTTGCTGACTTTGAAGATCAAGAAACTGTTTATGATAAGATAAAAGAGGGATTGGAAGGCCTTGAGATTGGTATCCTAGGTTCGTATCTCACTTGGTTTCTAGAGTCTTTGCCATTATGTTCTAGGAAAAAACAGATAAAGTATACATTTCTTAGCATTATCTTTTGTTGAAACGAAGTCTGGAGCCTCGATAGTTTATTCAGCTGTCATTCAAAAATGGAAAAAATTGTTCTTACTACACATAGCCTGTCCTGTCCAAGAAGGCACCATATGGTTTCTGTACTTCATTCTGAAACCATTTATCCTTGCACTAACTCTCCTGTGTTTTCTAGCAGTTAGAAAGTTAACAATACTGAGATAGTCTGTTAAGAAATAACTCTGCCCTTGCTCTTCCATATCAGTTCTCCCATCCCATGCTGCATTCATGAACGCTTAATATGGCCGGTTGATGACACTGTCTAGGTTCTTCTGCAGTCATATTTTTTCTGGTCAGATGCAAGTAGTCTTGTCAATTGAGCTGAATCTTTCATGACCAGAAGACTGGCTTTCCCCCCTCTTGCATTACAGGATGTCACTCCTTAGCTCTTCAGGTTGCTGCCTGCCTGAGATACTTTGTGCATCGGGTTCTAAGTTATGCTGAATAGTTGAGCTTGAAAACATATTGGTTCTCTTCTCTCTGCCTGGAGAGAAGACTAGCAGAATAGATGGGGGGGATCTCGATCTGCATCATGTCTCGGCATAGTAGCCTAGATCTCTTTTGAAATCTAATCAGTTAGATGTTATATTGCAGAAAATGATCAGATTTAATGATGAAGAGCTTAGGCATCAAATTAATTTTTAGACTGGAATTTCCCACTGCAGGTTCAGTTAATTGAGAAAAAGACAAGATTGTCCAATTGGCAAAGTGCTGGACTAAACAATAATTGAGCTCCTCTGCTGTCAAGTAATGGAAATGAGGGGGAGTACCTTCCATATATGCAATAGTGTTCAGTTTCTCTATTTTCCATTGCTCTTCTGTCTTTGCTTATGTTGGGTAGAATAATGTTCCATTGGACTGATGCTGGAGAACTACCATAATATTGTAGCTAGACTTGCACTTCAGAAACTTGAGGTTAAGCCCTTAGTCAAGGATGAGGCTTATTGGATGGCCTAACCTACCTGTTTGTGAAGATAAAAGGTTCGTAGTTTGCTTGTTAACATACAGCTCTGCAGTTATAACATTTCTTCTGTTTGGGGGGGAAAAACAGAATGGTCCCCAAGAATGGTGTCAGATCAGTGAAAGTTTGCACAGCGGAAACACAAATGGGGATACAAGAAATTTGACTTTGTGCAAACTGTAGTGCACATGGAATTCTTGCACTTGATTTGACCCATTGAATGAGTATATTCAGTCTTCTAAGAGTTATAAAGATTTCAAGAAGACCCTTAATTGTACTGAGTCCTACTTTGAATTGATGATTTCACAAAATTTAGAGTATTTAAAAATTGTTTCCATTGCCCCTGAGATGTATGAAGCACTTTGTCACACATTATTGAGTATACAAGTTGAGTCTGGATTCCTACACTGTGTCAGATGTGACAAAGTCATAACATGTTGTGGGTTCTCAGTGCCAGCACATGGAAGAAGGGGTTCAGGTTTCCCCTGGCACCATTTTCCTATCCTGAAATGATCTCAGGGGGGAACTGATATGTTCCTTTGGATACATATGGACTTCCCCAATAGCACTCCTTGGGACTGTTTCATGTTGGGAAACTAATGCGTGAGTGTGTGTGGCCCCATTTCCATGTGTATCACAGTCTTAATCAGGCACTGCATGCAAAGGAATTGAGGAGAATCAGCAACTCGATGTGATTGTGTTATGTCTGACACAGAGCAAAGATCCCAAACCCAGTCTGTGTGTGTACTCCATAATGTGTGAAGATGCTTAAGAAGACTACAGATGGGGAAATTATCTTGGCTTTCAGAAGATCTGTACTTTGTATTTTGTCAGCTATCTCTGTATTCATTGGAAGGTGGTGGTACGTTTCCATGGAAATACTAGCATGTGTAATTTAGAGTTTTGGATATATCATTGCATTGAAAAATAAGCTTGAAACAATTACTATTCAGTACACTTTATGTGATGCCAATCGGTTGGGGGTGACAGGAGGAGAGATTTCACAGATTTGAAGAGTGTGAAAACAGCTTTGTGCAGTGGTTTGAATTGGCAAATTCCCATATAATAAGTCTCTGAATAGCACAGAAGCAAAACAAAAACCTTTCAAAAGCAAGCAGTATTTGGAAACATAAAATTCTTAATGTGGTAAGGCTGTCATTAATGAGATTTTTTCTGCAGTGTGCTCTCTCCATCTTTGTCTTCCCTGAAGTTCTTCACACACTGCCTTCAAGGAGGTAGTACACTACATGTTGGTTTATGCTGCCATCTATTGTCCCAATGATGATTAGAGTTGGGAATGATGCAAGAATCCCTTAACTGCATCTCTTGTAGATGCTTCCTCATCTTCCAAATTACTCCATAGATATGTTTTTCCACAGACATTGCAAATGAATAGAACTGCAGTGGGTGCTTTGCTGAAATTCATCATATACAGCTGGGAGTGTTACGTGCTAATGATGGAAGATCGTGTGTTAACATCTAATATGAAATATGAGAACGTTTTAATTAATGACAGAATGGCTTTATTAGTCTTCCTGGGCAGGAAAGATCTTGTTGTGAATGCCCGGGTAACATCTAGATTAGATTAGATTACTGCAATAGCCTCTACATAGGGCTGCCCTTGAACACTGTCCAGAAGCTAGAGTTGATAACAGAATTATGTGGCCAGAGTGTTGACTGAAGTGGGTTGTGGGTTTCAACAATATTTTTAAAATTCTCTTCAGCTTCCTATCTGTATGGGGACTGCCTTTATCAGAATTATTTGAATTGTGTTGCCTTCCCAGTGGTCTAGTGCTCTCATATGCCTTCATTTTTAGAACTGTAAGGAATTTGGGAGAAATTAATTTGAAATTTAGTTAGCACAACATAGGTGTTGTCTGGGTATAGGTGCATGTAGTTAAAGTTAATGGCTAAACATATATGCAGTGCAAATATTAATTTAACATGTAGCACATTCTGGGAGCGTGTTCAAATAAAACATATTTTGTTTCAGTAAACAACGTGGGTGCTTCATATTCATATCCTCAATACTTTCTTGAGATCACAGACCTAGATAAAGTAAGTGTGCTCTGTTCCTTTTATGATGATTTAAAATAACAGTAGACGTGTAAAAAATTAAGCACAGGTTTTGGTAAGTTAATATTTAGTGTTGTGGTTAAAACTTCTAAACTATAACTGCTGGGTAGAATTTGGTAACAAAATGAACTGAGAAGTTTCTAGACAGTCCCATAAACAATAAACCAGGATTTATAATGACTGTGAAAGCATAATTCTTTTCAGGTGATGTGTATCAGAGACAGACCCACATATACTGTGGAATGTGTTAAACATCACATATTCTGATGTCCACATGTGGGCTCATCTGCAGATACTTATATCCACTGATTGAGCCCACATGGGGAGAAGAAAGATTTCCCTCCAAACTTGGGGTATCCTTCAAGGTTGTAGGAAAAACATTAATCCTTTCACATAAAGTTGTGGGGGTTAAAAACAAAACACAGCACTGCTGCAGTGGGGGGGAGGGGAAGAGGATGGGGAAAAGCAGTGCTGAAGATGTGGCTACATGAGGGGAAACCTCCCTCCCACAGTTCCAGTGCTGCTGATCTGTGCAATCTGGCCTGTAGGAAGCCAGCAATAAAGTTTTAAAAGGACAGCTAAGCTGGTAGCAACAGAGGCAGGGGTGAGAAGGAGCCTCCTTGCCCACACACAAGGCTCTGTAGCCACCGACTCAGCTGTGCTTGTAAAACTTTCCTGCTGGCTTCTAACTGGCCAGACTGTGGGATGAAGCAACACTGGAGGGTGAGGGTTCTTTGCTCCCACTTGCCCATCTCCAGGGCTGCCTCTGTTGCAGTCTGGCTGGCTAGAAGCCGGCAGGAAAGTTTTAAAAGGGCAGTTGAGCCAGCAGCTACAGAGGCGTGCGAGTTGGTGAGGAGGCTCCTTCTCACCCCTGTCTCCGTCGTTATCAGCTCAACTGACCCAGCTTCTATTCAGTTAGACTTCGGGGAGAAGCAGCACTGGAGTTGTGGGGGGGCTCCCTGGAGTCCTTGACAGAGAAAGGGGAGAGAAAGACAGATGGGTAAGATTGTCAGGGAGGGGGAAAGATTGACACAGAAGGGGAAGTGGGGAGAAAGAGGGGGTGGAAGATTATTTGAGAATGGGGAAGGGATCAAAGGGGAGAGGATGGGATGCACATTCCTCCTAAGTTTCTTGCAGCTTTCCACTTGTACTAACTTAAATTCTTAAGATTTTTAACTCTCTAATTATATTGAATGTATGGATTAAAGTTTACATAATCATTATGTTAAAAATCATTCTCAAGCATAAGACTTGTAAAGTGTCAAACATTAAAGAAGCCCTTTAACTTTAATCATATATCAAATGTTATCCATAAAAACAGGCAATACCATTGCTGTGACCAGTGTCTTTTAAAGGAGATTAGAAAATTGATCAAATCCAACATTAAAGAAGCAGTTCAGCTACTTCTAATATCATGTTTCTTTCTGCAGCATACAGAATGCTTCATTCTTTAGTTGTTTTACTATTCTTGTTTCTGTGCAGTGCATCTATTTTAGAATATATAAATATTCTGGTATGCAATTACTTATTGAAGGCAATTGGCCTGAATAAGAAACATAAATTTAGCTTGTCCAATTTTCTGTCTTGCTACAGGGCAAAATTGAGTGGTGAGACCTACCATATTTGTTTTGTTAAAGTCTGTGAGGTGCTCTTGCTCAGCGTGCTTTTCTGTGACCCAAGATATCTTGTGTCATGGGATGGTGCCTCTATTTCAGAAGAAAATATGAGCAACACTGGAATAAAATGAGTCAATACAGGTTTCTTAATACAAGTGTAGTAATCTCATTATGACAGGTTTCAGTTAACTGAGCCACATTCTGAACCAGCTGAACTGGTAGGATCCAGCTCACAGTTAATTACAGTATGAGTTTTACAGGCCTGGTAAGATAATTAATAAGAATAGATGTAATTTAATCTTTGAGATTATTTACTCTTCTCAGGGGTATTAAGTATTAGAGGAGGTGGCCTGTGTAATAGTTCAAAATATATTTTTTGCCTTAATTGTTAAATTTTAATTTTGCTACTACTTTGCCACACACCTGCTTCTGTATATGAATATTTATATTGCATCTCAGTTGCTGTAGTTCTTGTTTTTCAAGATCTTATAGCTGATAAAATCGTGTTTTGTTGTAGATAACCTTTTTTTCCCTTTTTGCAGGTAATAGACAGATTGATTAACATTAATGTCTTATCAGTATGCAAGGTAAGTGCCATTTGGGAAGAATTCTATAATAAGAAATAGCCTTAGGGTACATTCACACATCATAAACAAATTGGAGTTTGTGATTGGCATGAACCTGGTTAATTGTTGGGCTTGCACACACTCTTCTTCCTTCCCTCTACTGGCTGGCAAATTCTGAAGATGTCTTTTATCTATCTTCAGTCTTTTGTGGTGTCTCAGTGCGGGAGCCTGAACAAACTGAGGTTTGTTTCTTTACAAGTAACCATCTTTCTTAACTGCAGCTAATCCTGGTTTATAATTCCAGTTAATGGGAAAGGTAGCAACCTCGATTTGTTAAGGTGCCCACAGTTAAACACATGACAACTTGGCATTAGATTAGCAGCCTGTCACATCAAGGGACGAAGCTTGGAGCAAGTGAGCCTGGGCAGCCAAGCTCATGCCTGCGTAAAAATTTGTTGGGGACATTTGAATGAGTGGATTTCTTTCTTTTTTTTAAATTAACTTCCATCTACAGTGTCATTTCTGTATTGCAGATAATTGTATGATCAGTTTGTCTGAGGCAGTATACAGATGTACATTAAAGAGGTCTGCAGTGCTGAGAATTTGGTTTGAGCTCTCCTTTTAGAGTGCGTGTGACTGTAATATATCTGGCACAGGGATTTTCTATATCCATTGCTATGCCATAGCTGCCACCTCCTCCCTACCTCTGAGGGGAACATTGTACCCTGCAGCTGGTTGCTTGAGATTGACCCTGTCAATCTCAGGCACTCAGCTGTGAGAGCTTTTATAAAGGTTCCTCTTCCTAACACTTTTCAGCTGGGGTGTTTCTTTCTAAAAGAAAAGCTATGCTACCCTTGGAATTATTTGTACCATCGCTGTGACCAAGCCTATCCTGAAAAATTATTGTCCCTTGGCTCCTTTTGCTCTGGAAAAGGAACTTGTCTAAAGGTGGGAGGATTGAGTTTGATTGATATGAGAGTAGAATAGGAGGCAGTCTTTTTGGCTTGTACCAAAAAGCTCACAGTACCTATTTGTGGTGATATTGGTAGGCTGGCAAACAAAACCATGTGTGTGTGAAAGTTTTATTTGGCAAGATGTGCTGGGAGCATGGTAAGCTCCAGTGGTTCTGCTAGTGCTGGGACCATGCTGAGCAAAATGGTCTTGCATGTCATTGTTCAGCACACATATCAGAAGTTGCTTATTGCAGGATAGGATTTGTGCCCAACCCAATAGTTGCAGCACTATATCCTCCACTTAGAGACCAGACATATGCAGTAGACCTATCTCTGCCTCTCTTTTCTTCACTTAGTCCCTGTCAAACTATTCATTCTTTGAATATCTGATTCTTGGAAGCAGAATAAAACTTTAAAATAAAAAGTTAAAGTAATTCAAACTAGAAAGTTTGATGCAGAATCTGGCATTTATAGGCTGAGTTTCCACATACCACTGTTAACAAGCTTCTGTTTAAACAAGCTTCTGTTTACAGTTTGATCGGGTTTTTGGAATTTAGTCTTTTCCATGCTTCTTAAAATCTCAAAGAAATACTGTTGAAGTCCTCTGAACAAATAACTGTGTAAACTTTAGATTACTTGATTCTTCTCTTTATAAACTAGAATATAGCTTTGTATCTTCTCTTTCTATGTAACAATCTGTCTTTAGGTCTAATCTGTTTCCCCCTAGAATAATACTAAGATTTGCTTTATTTCCATGATTTTCACTCCTTGTAATAAACTTCAAGGTAATAGAAAACTTCCTGAAATCAAAAGTGTAGTGCACTGTAACTATAGTTCAAAGTAACATGGTCTTCCTGAGATTTTTCAGGTGAAGTAGTAATTGAGTGTATGAAAGAGAATCATTGAGATCATATGGTTCAGCTTACTCTCCACCCGACTGTTCAGCTGAAAAGCTTTAAATAATAAACGTTAATTTAAAAATTGTCATATTTATTTTTTGACAAAATCATTCCTCTCACTTCCCTTGTTTTTATAGTTTTTTAATGATATAGTTGAAGCAGTTAGTGGTTACACTTCTACTGTGTTAATTGCTTTATAAACTTGACCATCATTTTCTCTGTGATGTAGTTAATTTAATTTGCATTTAGACATCATTCTCAATAGGGTTATCCAAGACTGCCTTGCGAAAATGTGGATTAGAACCTGGCAGTACGATCTTATGTATAATTCTAGGTTTATACTGGGTTTAGATTGGAATTAACTTTGCATCAGGTTGCAAAATAAGTCTCCCAAATCTTACAGAGCAATCCTGAGCATGTTTACTCAGGAGTAAGTCCAATATTTGTCAGTGGGGTTTACTCCCAGGAAGGTGTCCCTAGGATTGTAGCCTTATTGGTTAGTGGTTACACTAGTCATGAGATTCAGTTTTGACATGCAGAAATGATCACAACAGTTTACAAGGAAACATGAAGATTAATGTCTCTTTAATAAAGCAAATCAAAACACTTGACAAGAGCATGCTAAAACTTGCCAGATGGTTGTACAGGATAAGATCATACATGAAATATGCATAAAATGGCTGTCTTTAACCTGCTTGTATCGTAATATGAATCTTCCTTGTTAATTTCTACAGCCTTTCTTTGTAATAGCAGTAGTTTGTTTATCCCAGCCCAGTTGCACCCCAGTGTCCCTGCCACTTATGCCAGTGAAGATTATTAAAACAACAGAGGTACCATGCAACAGTGGTGGATTTGCATCCCATAGCCCTGCTAGATCAGATCAGTGGTCCATCTAGTCCAGCATCCTGTTTCATACAATGGCTAATCAGTTACTTTGGAGGACAAATGATCAGGCCAAGAGTTCCCATGATACTGTCTCCTAGTATTAGTTTTCAGAGGATTACTGCCTTCAACTATGACGTATCCCTTGAGTCGCCATGTTTAATAGCCATTGGTGGACCTGTCTGTGCTAGTGGCCAATACTATGTCAACTGACAGTGAATTCCACATTTTAATTACTAATTGAGTGAAAAAGTACCTCCTTTTGTGTGTTCTGAATTCATTGCCCATCAGGTTCATTGGGTGTGCCCAAGTCCTAGTTTTACAGGAGAGGGAGAAAAAGGTTTTTTCTGCCCCCCCCCCAATATCCCTTGTTCCTCTCATTTTAGCATTCTGTGGAAGCATAATTGGCTGTCTGGTTTGAAGTCATAGCCCTTTAGAAGACAGGAAAAGAATAATCACAACTACAGTAGAAACCAATTTCTTATTTTTTCTTTACATCATTCCATTCACTGCTACCCAGACTAGTTCACAATAATAAGCAAAGCCAGTTAAAAAATAAAAACACAATAATTGCATGATGTGTAAGTATTTAACAGAAGGGTAGAAAGTGTACGCAATATTCCTCTTACCAAGCACTGAGTGGTCATTGCATTTACTAGTAAGTTGAATCTCTGAAAGGATATTAATGCTGTTTCTGACTGTTGCGAAGGTATTTGCTATCTTCCCCATCATAAAATTAGGGTTGTCTTTTTATGAAAGAAACTCTGAGATTTTAAAATTCCAAATACTGGCGGTAAAGTACACTTTTTCCTTTGTGTGCCTAGCCATAATATAAAGTCATAAGTGTCACTTGTATAACTGAAGCAGTTACATTCTAGCTTCTCTGTCTAGCTTGAGTGCCATTAATAGTATGACATATCACTTGCCTTGAAGTTGACCTTTGTGCTGTGTAAAACAGCACGAACTGTTAATCATTAAGTTGTTCTAATGATAACTAGCATGAGTACTTTCAGTAGGACAAACCTCATTGAATTGTTGTATTAAAATACAGAGGGTTGGATATTTCTGTTTTCCATCATCCCACTACAGTGTGACGTGCTCCCTGAAATGTGGCTCTGGAGGGTTGATGGTCCCTCAGGAACACTATGGGGTACCACACAGGAGTGTGTGATGGGAGGGGAAATTAGCAAAAAAATAAATAAATGATAAATCCGTTTGTGAGCACAGAAGTGCTCTTCTCATGAGAATAGTCTTGGGATTCAATCCATAATATGCATGCAGAATTTAATTCTGAAGACAGATTCTGGGCATTTGCTTGGAACAGTTCTAATCACCTGATGCCTTGATTTATTTTACGAATCAGAGCCAGATTTCTTCTTGATTCAAACTGATTCTGTTTGAAGGCAGCAAGAGTGGTGTGTTTCAAATTAGAGCACTTGGTAGCCTGTGATGATATAGCTCAATTCTGGTCCTCTATGTATTGATCTCTCTTGCAGCTTTAAAATCTGGTACCAGATTTGCAATTCATTAATAGTTACAGAGCCATCTTCTTTAGTGTATTATATACTGCTGGCACTGACTGGAACAAATCCGTGCTTGCATTCCTCCTGGGGCTTGCAGTTTTCTCTCTTATGGCAGTAACATCAGCATCTTACAGAGGGGTAAATTACACACCTTGACCATGGCAAAATTGAGTAAACACTTTACTTCTCATACTTCAGTTAGGTTTGCTGAACTAATACTGAAGAGATACTGGTTAATATTCTCCCCCATTCTATTAAAGTTTCCATGTTACAAAAAAGGGGAATTGAATGAGAACTACTTATAGTTAGCACTTGCTGGTTTGTGTATTCTTTCTGTATAACTTAATTATCAGTTGCTAAGAATCTCACTAAATTCTGCACACAAATCAGAGTCCTTCAGCCCTTATTTATTCTTATCTTTTCTAGTCCTCAGTTTATAAGAGCTTTTGGGGGCAGCCTCCCCCTTTTCAGAGAGGGAGTCCTCGTCCAAAGACCCTGAGCCCAAATCGGCATCAGATTTGCTTTCTTTTTCCTCCTCTTTGCCCTCTTCTGGTTCCCCAAGCTGTGTCCGCAGAAATTCACGTGCTTTAAAAACAGCCTTTTCTTTTTTATTGTTAATCTTGAAAGTGATGCCTTCTGGGATTAACCACCTGTAATTGATGCCATTTGTTTTTAAGAAAATGATTAATTCTTTATAGTTCTTTCTCTTCTGTTTTATATCAAATGGAATATCTTTTAAAATCCTGATATTGTTGCCTCCAATTTTCAAGGGTGTTCCCGAATTTGCTTTCAAAATAGCATCTCTCACGTGTCTCTTCGAGAATCTGACCACTATTTCCCCAGGCAGATTATTTTTCTTGATATACGATGAATAAGATCTGTAGATCACATCCATCTCGCTGCAAAGGTATTCTGCTGTTAAATCTGTCATTGGGGCTATTGCTTCACTCAGCCGTTGCTTCAGATTCTCTCCTACATTTGCCTGGACCCCTTGGAACCGTAGGACCAAATTTGCTTTATCCATTTGTAGCTGTAAAAGCGTTGACTCTTCTGTAACTTGCTTCATTTCCAGCTTTTGCACCTTTTTCTTAACTTTTTTAGTAGTGACGTCCATTTCCTTCACCTTTTCTCCCATTTGCTCTGTTGCTTTTAAGGCTTGCGTCAATTGCATCTGCTGGGCTGCAACACTCTGCCCAATTACTGACAGTTGTTGTTTAATGCCAGTGATCTCGTCCAGCAGGGGGCACAGGGAGTCAGCCAAAAGTTTTGAGAGCTCAGTGACCTCCTCCATTTGAGGACTGGCCCCTACTTTTGTTTTCAACTGCTTCTCTTTCTCTGGTTTCTTCCCCGCCATCTTTTTGGATTTGTTTACTTGTCAAGAAAGTTGCTAAAGTCTCTGATATTCGCCCAAAGGCTTTTCTGCGCTCTGGTAAGTCTCTTAAAACAGTTTTAACTGCTTAATTTTCTGCTCCCCCCTCTTTCCTTCCGTGTTTCGTCTATGCGTTTGGGAGGAATCCCTCCCCCACTCGCTTTCCCGTCGCTCTTTAGGGGGGGCAGCTTCTTTTTATATCCTCATGTTCGCTTCAACACAACTCACAGTTCATTGTTGGTCATTCAGCCTCGCTGGTCTTCATTTATTTCGCCCGATCTCCAGCGCTTGTCCCGGTCAGCAGCACTCATACCATGCAGTCACTCAGCTGCAGGACCTTCAGGGCGGAGGGGCGCCTCAATTCTCCGGCTTTCGGCCATCGAAGAGGTCGCCCCCCAAAAGCCGCCTGGCTGGGAGCCTTTTACCAAGGCTCTGGGGGGGGGGCACCTGACGGACCCCCTCCCACATGTTGGTGTGCAGTTTACATCCCTGGAGTGTCCGGGAGATGCGTCTGCCTGCGTGTCGCCATAGACCGGAAGCCTGGCTCACACATTTTTGTCTTAGGAAGGATGGCTCCAGAGCAAACTAATTTATTCAGTAGCCAAATTGCTCACTCACAACTTTAATGCCAGTAGCTCACAAAGTAGAATTTTTACTCACAAGACTCCACAGCTTAGAGGGAGTATTGCTTCTTATACCTCTGCCATAATTTGGAAGCTATCTGTCTAGATTGTTTAATGCATTTGAGAAGCAGGGCTGTGGTATAAAGCTGTTACTGTGCCACAGAGGTTACGCCAAGATGATGCTTGGATGGTTGTGATAATGCTGTGGAAGAGCAAAATGAGAGACAGGAGTAGACTCTACTTTTCTGTGTTACAAATGCTGATGAGTTGATCAGACTCATTATACACGTGTCTTATGGCAAAGCCAAGTAACGTAGGTAGAAGAAAAATAAGCTGCCTCCACAAACTAGGGCTGGCAGTTATAGACTACTTAGAGGTGAAAAGGGGTCAACTTCCTTATGAGGGGGCAGAGAGCGGCTTTCCTCAATCTGTTGTCTACAACCTACTCAATCACCAGAGTATCTTTCTTACTTACTTTTTTCAGATGACACGATTGGTGCTGCCCCGCATGCTGGAAAGGTGAGTCATACAAATGCTATCCAAACAGTCATCATTATTTATAGGGGAGAATCCTTTCTTTGAAAAATTCATTACTATGACTAATCAGCCTGGCCTCCATGTTTTAACGGTAGAGTAATGCCTTGTGAGTCATGGGTTTGGGTGCATGAATCATCAGGCGGTGGAAGCCTTTGCCACTTGATTCCCTTTTTTATTTTCCCCTCTCCTTTCTCCACTGTTGTGGTGATTTTCTTTTAAAATGGAATTAAAAAGCCGTCTGACTCATCAGTGCGAGCTCAACAACCTGCTATTCTGCGGGGGTGGCTATGGTTCCTGGGATGTTCCTGGGAATAACCTTCTTAAAGCCATTTCTGAGAGTCACTGGAAGCAAAATGGGTTCAGAGAATAGATTCCAGTTATATGGCAGGTTAGAGGAAAGGGTAAAATTGTATACAAAGGCAGGAGGCACATTTTGTTGATACATAGCAACTATTCAATGCCAGATACACATAATGCATCTTCCATAAAATGCTGGTGAAACTAATGACTTCTAGAAGCCCTGTTGGGTGTTTCCCAATCACTTGACTGCTGTATGAGAGAGTCCTTATAACAGTATTGGCATATTTCATTAAATCATTTTGTTCAGCTTTAAAGCTTGCTTCTGTTTACTGTACTCCTATAGAAGTCTATTTCATGTGGCATCATTTTGCCTTCTCACTGTCTAGACTGTCTGAGGTAACTGGAATGCCAGTCTTGTGGCAGGTGATATCCCCAAGCTCAGCTGTTCTGGTGTTCTTATGGTAGATCTCCTGCTCAACGTGGCTAGTAGAAGTTCTTCTGCATTCCTCTACTAACTTGCAGTAACCAGATTAGAGTAAAATATTTCAAACATTTTTTGTGAGTTTTTGAATACCTTCTAAATCCAGTAGTTTTGTAGACAATGACATCACATGAACACATGAATTTGCCTTACTGAATCAGATTAGTTTTGTAGACAATGACATCACGTGAACACATGAATTTGCCTTACTGAATCAGATTCTTGGTCCATCAGAGTCAGTATTGTCTACTCAGACTGGGAGCCGGTCTCCAGGGTCTCAAGCTGAGGTGTTTCACATCACTTCCAGCCTAGTCTTTCCCCCTTCATTTTCCTTTCTCTGTGATGCCAAACTGTAATGCTACAATGCAGCCCAGCTAAAGGGGAGGGGGAATAGGACAGCCATGTTAAAAGTCCTTTTCCATGTGCTCCAGGTTTATATGCATGGCTATGGCTTGTTTTCATTTTTTTTCACTTGCTATAGTTCCTGGGTAGCATTCACTAGAAGTTTTCCTGTGACTGTGGCATACCATTGTTTCCAGGTGGCAAGAACAATCATAAAACTTTCCAGGAACTCTCTGAGTATCCATATTAACGAGAACGAGATGGGTCTTTTTTCTGTGCTCTGTAGAAAACATGTTGTGATGCTCTGCTGGACCTAGAAAAATCCCTTTGGGTATATTTGGCCTTTTTGTTCTTTTTGTTTTGTTTTGGCTGTCAGGTACTAACTGACTCGTGGGAACCCGTAGGGTTTTCAAGGCAAGAGATTTTCAGAGGTGGTTTGCCATTGCCTGCCTCTGCATAGCAACCCTGGTATTCCTTGGTGGTCTCCCATCCAAATACTGACCAGGGCTGACCTTACTTAACATCTGAGATCTGACTATCCTGGGCTATCCATGTCAGGGCTCTTTTGTTCTCCATAGACAAAGGGTGGTAAAGCCAGGGTATTGACCAAGGCTGACAGTCCCAATTTCACTTTGTATGAAACATTTAGTAAATTACAATACAATTGTGAGAGAATTCTTGGCTTGTAAGTTTAGATGACCCACTGAAGTACCCTGTCTAGCCCCCCCCCCAGCACAGTTGTTTCGAAATTGAAATCAAACCATAATTCGCAGTTATTAAACCACTATCTTTTTTACATAGAACAGACTGTGCTTCCCCACCCCACCCTACCCAATCCCCTAAAAAAAAAACAACCAGGAAGAGAATCCAAGTGTACAAGGAAAGGGAGCCAGAGATTTGGACCTGAGTGGCCAGCCCAAACCATGATTTGGCTGTTACATACGATCTGAGCCATTTCTTCTGTTTCCGTTATTTCGATTGACTGTGTTCCTTTCCCCTTTTAGGTCTAAGGGAGTAATAGTGAATATGTCCTCTTTTGCTGGGTATAATCCATTTCCATTTGTGACCCTTTACTCAGCCACCAAGGTAAACGTCTTTTTTGATGTATCCTGTGCTGGAGTATGTAAACCTAGTTTAAAGAAGTTGTGATGAAATCTCTGTTATCCCTTTTCTTGCAAGTTAGTTAAAAGATTTCAGTTTTAAATAGTTCAGATTAAATGTTTTTATACAAGGAAAAAAATCAGTAGTTTTATGATTAATGAAAGAAATATTGAGATTTTATTTTAGTGTAAACTTTCTGCATTGGGCTTTGTGACTATTTATCATAACATGGAAATGGATAGTATTTGCCAGATGCAGCAGTAAGCAGAAAACCTACTGATGTTGCCCCCCTCACGCACTTTCTGCAGCCCTTGCCCCAGTTTATACTGGAGGTGTCCTAACCTTTGGCAGGGTGCTGCTGCTGAGGGACAGTGAAGATGGTAAAACTGTCCCAGGAACTAGTTCATAAAAGCTTGTATCAAAATACAAATGCAGTAAACTAAAAGCTGCTGTTTTTTAAATATAAATCTTTTATCATTCTTACTAGTTTGCCTGTCATTTTTTCCTAAAATGTATAAAACATTTCTGGTAGAAAAACTGCTTCCTTAAAGTAGAAGTACATGTAAGCAGCTGTGTTTTCACTGCAAACTAATGTTCAGTTAAACATTGGCCGCTTGTGCTATGCACAAGTATATTTGATTCTCTGGTGGTTCAAGAGTGGGGCAGTCCTTTTCTCCTTACTCCTGGGAAAGCACCTCCCCCTTCCGTAGGCAGGGCCGAAAAACTTTGATCCCGGAGGGGAGGGGCTTATCCTCTGATCCCCAGTCTTACCGGCCCTGCCTTCTGAGCAGGACGTGCTGGCTGTGCTCTAAAGAGCACAAAGATCCCAGAGGACACAGGAACGTCAGAAGAAGAAGTGGAGACCTAAAAGAGGGCGATGGGAGAAGGTACTTACCTTCCAGCTCTAAAACATATTTGAGAGCTGCGGGCCTTGAATTACAATGGATCCGGTGCCGGCAGCCCTGGGAGGCCCCCAGGCCGTCGCAGTGCCAAGAGGAACACCTCGGACCCCGCTGGGAAGGCAGCGGTAAACCGCTCCCCCCCTCCATCTAGCCACGGCGGCGTGCAGCGGTTTTGGGGACAGATGCTCAGTGAAGAACCTGGGGAGAGCGGAGGCAAGAGAGGCGGCCGAGGGTGGTGCAGAATCTCTGTCGCCGTCCCTTTCGGCATTGGAATGGAGCCCCCTCCTTGTTCCAGATCATGGCGAGGAGGGATGCGGCTCCTGCGCAGTCTACCCAGTCAGCTGAACCGTGGTAGGACTGTATCCATTGAGAACTGGCAAGGTGTGGAGGGGAAGAGAGAAAGAGGACTACCTCCCCTCCTCCCGTTTTCTTTTCCCCGCCATTTACGTCTTTCCTCTGTATCTGGACAAATTGCTTCTGGTCCATGGGTCAGGTCTCTAGCAGGGACATTTTACAGTCCTTATTGCTGGGCCTTCAGGAAAGGGAGCAACAATAAACAGCCTACTTCTTCCCCACCGGGTTCAGCTGATGTGGGTGGAGTAGGGCTCCATTTTGGGGTTCTGTTAGGAGAGTGATGGTGGCTACTTTCACTTTCAAGTTCCCCTAAAATGGCTGAGAAGGCGGGAACATCTAGCTTCCAAGGCACAGAAAGTCTGAACCCTTCATAGACTACCAATATAGCCTTCCAAAATACTGAGCCCTTAGGAGAGGACACCCATTCAAATTTCTCTCCTGGCTTAGAGAGGAAATGAGAAAGAATTCACTGATCTAGGGCAACAGGCAGCTTCATCCTAGGCTACTGATCTCTCTGCTAAAAGAGACAGGAGTCCCAGTACAGAGGGCAGCCTTCCTCCTAGAAATACAGGCCTCCCAAGCACAGCAAAGGGTGTACACCCATTGTTAGTGATATGAGATCGCTACAGATTCTGAGGATTTAGTGCCAGAAAAAGGTGAGCTATTAGAGCAGGAGGAGGAAGCGGTGGCTGTCATTCAATCTAGACTCTTCCTCATACTCTCTATACTGGAATGTGGGCTAAGGTCATCAGGGCACTAGAGCTTACATACACTCCAAAGATACAGGAAGACAAGGAGGATCCTGGGTTTTTTTCCTGTAGGCTCCAAGACTACTACTAAAACTGCAGGTGTGCCGCTTCCTGTGGCATTTTACAATATCATTATGGCAGAATGGGAACACCCAGCCAATCCAAGGTCTGGGAAACCCAGTGTTTAACAAACTCTGCTCTCTTATTTCAGGAGCCACAAAGAAGTTCAAACTTCCTATGGTGGATGATTCTATTAACTTATTAGCGTCTACTTCTCTATTTCTCATGGGCACTGATGGACTACCAAAAAAGACAAGGGAGTTGAAAAGGCACTGCGTAGAGTTTTTTGAGGTGCCTGCCATCTCCCTTAGAACATCAGCTACGGGATCCCTGTTTGCTCAAGTGGCCTACCCGTGGGCCTCAGAGCTAACTTCTGTAGACAGTGACATACCAAAGAGCCTTAAGGATGATCTAAAACAGATAGGTGTAGCCACAGCATTTGCGGCAGAAGCCTTTTTGGATGCCATACAACTCACAGCGAGAGCTATGGCATGTAGCGTGACTGCCAGGAGAAATATGGGGCTGAAGCACTGGAATGCAGATCCAGCAACAAGGGCCAAGGTGGCAGTGGTATCTCTCAAGGAAGTTAAACTTTTCAGAGCAGGCCTGGAACGTTACTTGGTGAAAGACCAAGGCAAGTCACGGGTGCTCCCATCAAAGAAGAAGGATATGAAATCTAGAAGGAGACCACAGTCCTTTTGAGACCTCATTCGTGATGATGAACAACAAAAGTCAAATGCCATAACAAGTCTAGAGACAATAGGTCATTCGCCCTCACAGGAAAATCCGGACAAGGTGTTAAAGGACCCAAGAAGGGAACCTCGGCATAACTATAGACGCAAGAGTACAGCTTTCTCTGGGCAGTGGCACCAGACTGTGTCAGACAAGTGGTTCCTGGAGACGGTGGCCCATGGCTATGCACTAGAGTTTGAAAGAGTTCCAAGCAACGTTTTTTGAAGATCCCAAGGGAAAAATCACCAAGAAAAATCACAAGATGATGTTACAGGCCATCTAACATCTGTTGGACATTGGAGCGATAGAGATGGTGCCCGAGACAGAGAGGTCACTAGGAATTTATTCCATCCCTTTACGATCCCCAAGAAGAACGGGAACACTAGAGCCATCTCGGACTTGAAGTGGTGTTGGACATTGGAGCGATAGAGATGGTGCCCGAGACAGAGAGGTCGCTAGGAATTTATTCCATCCCTTTACGATCCCCAAGAAGAACAGGAACACTAGAGCCATCTCGTCCTTGAAGTGGCTCAACAAACATGTGCAATCACGAAAGTTCAAGATGGAGATGTTGAGGTCCATCTTTTTCCTCCATACATGCAGGCGACTTCATGGTCTCCATAGACCTGGAGGAAGTCTATCTGCACATCCTGACAAGAGATAATCACAGGAAATTTCTAAGTTTTGCATATCACAGCAAACATTTCCAATATTGAGCCTCGCCCTCTGGACTCAA
>NW_015172598.1:135791-172572 GCF_001447785.1 Gekko japonicus | reverse complement strand
TCTCTACTGACAGGGATTTTTCATAGGCAACTTTGTAACACTTTTCACTGTACTTTTTTCCTAGACTCTCAGCTTTCAATTGTAACTCTTATAACACAGAACTAAATGTCACTCTTTTCACACACAGGGATGAGTCTCCTTCAACTCAGAGACAGAACTTAACTCCTCTTCTGCTTCTCTCACAGAAATCCGAACAAAACTGCTTAACTGAACATCAACTGTCTGCCTAACTGTCTAAACTCTGTCACTCCTGATAGACATTCAAATCATCCACACAGCATCCATTCCAAAACCCCTCCCCCTCTCTGTCACTCACCAATCACACCACTTGCCTGTTTCAACCACACTAGACTTTTACACAGCAAGGTAAACCAAGCTTTTAAAGACACACACACAAATAAACATGAAATCGTTACAGGCCCCATGCTGCAACATGATGTTGTGCACCTCCTTAGAGATACATTCTCTGGTCTAACTTTCACACCCAAGGTGTGTGACATCCTAGTTCAGGCAAGAAAACCTTCAAGCAGATATTCGTATTCTAGGAAATGGGTGTCATTTGAGAAGTAGGCTACTTCAAAAGTGTCTCTCCCCCTTTACCTGCCCCTTACCAGAGGGGTCTGACTGTATCCTCAATTAAGGTGCATCTGGCAGCTATTTCCACTTATCATGACCTCATAGAAAGTTCTCCTCTTTTTTCCCACAGGCTTATCTCAACGCTTTTTTGAGGGACTGGTTAATGTGTCCCCCCAACCATTGTTCCCCAGTGGTCTCTCATGCTTGTTCTAGCCCAGCTCACAAAGCCTCCCTTTGAGCCTTTGGCCTCTTGCACCTTTGCCATGCCTTCCAAAAAAGTAACTTTTTTGATTGTAATCACATCTACCAGTCAGATGAGAGAATTGGCGGCCCTTTGCTAAAGGTGTTTAATGAAAGAGTTGTTCTACCTCCAGTTTTAGAGTTTCTGCCTATGATAGTCTCCACATTCCACTTAGCCTTACCTGTTTTCTTTCCTTCCCATTCATCCAAAACTGAGAAGGCTTTCAACTCGTTAGACATCAGGAGGGCTCTGTTGTATTATATTGATAACACAAAACAGTTTAGGGTTGACAAGACTTTATTTGTCTTCTACACAGGTCCCAAGAAAGGCAAGGCCGCTTCCCCCAGCCCATATCTAGGTGGGTGGTTTTAGCAGTTCAGCTCTGCTATGCTGCCACTGACAGATCCTGCTTTCTAGATGTCAAGGCCCACTCTTCCAGGGCACAGAGCTCCTCAGCCGCCTTTCACCGCAAGGTTCTGCTGGTTGACATCTGCAGGGCTGCTACTTGGTCGGCTGAGGACACCTTCCTAAGGCACTGTGCTCTGGACCTGCAATCAAGAAAGGAGGCAAAGGTTAGAAAGGCGATCCTTCAGTCGTTCCAGTGAGACCATCACCCTGCCTCCTCTGGTTAATAGCTAACTAAAATCCCAATGTGGGGCTGCACCAAAGATGCAAGGTGAAAACAGAGTTGCACTGACCTGTAACTGTTGTTCATCGACATCTTCTGTGCAGACACACATTCCCTCCCTCCTGCCCCACTGTGAGCTCTCAAGAAGTTCTTTGTAGTCAGTGTTTTTCTCCTTTGCTTTCTGAGGGAACTTCCAGTGGACTGGCAGGAACTGAGATAAGGGGGCGCTGCACCTCTGGATCACGTGATGGTTTAAATGGGAAAAAGCTGCCATGCCGGCTTCAGAAGGCAGGGTTGCCCCCTTTGGCACTTAGAAACTAGTAAGACTCCTGTCTGAGGCCAGCCTGTGCAGAGGTGCAGTCCCAATCAATGTTCCCTCTAAGCTGTAGAGTCTTGTGAGCAAAAATTCTACTTTGTGAGCCACTGGCATTAATGTTGTGAGCGAGCAATTTGGCTACTGCATAAATTAGTTTGCTCTGGAGCCATCCTTCCTGAGCTAAGACAAAAAGGTGTGAGCTGGAGGCTAAAAAACTGTGAGCTAGCTCACACTAACTCAGCTTAGAGGGAACACTGGTCCCAATGTATGTCTGCACAGAAGACATTGATGAACAACAGTTATAGGTAAGTGCAACTCTGTTTTATTTAACTCTTACCAAATAAATACCAGAGGTCCCTGTAATATGGCAGTAGGTGAGGTGTTACTCTGATTGTTGTTGTTTTTAATCAAAGGAATATAGTCAATGAGCTTGTGTACTGTATGGAATGTAATATTTTTTATGAAGATTTGCTGGATTTTTATATCGGCTGAAAGTTCCCTTTTCATTTTTGACTGTACTAATGTTTGACATAAAATTTCTCTCTGATTAGAATTTTTAAGCCATACAAAGCATAACCATGTATTGGAATTCCTGGTACAATTCTAGAAGTAAATTGCAAAGTCACTGGCCTAGAGAATAATCTCTTTTCAGTATAAGCATGAGAAAAATAATCCAACATCTCACACACCTTGGCTTGGAATGCCACATACTGCCTAAGACTAGAGCTGCAGGTTTTACACTTTAAGAGTCTTAATGTGTATGAAAAAGGTGTAAACTATGGGTTTCACTATTTCCTTTGCAAATCACACTATTTCCCTTGCAAATCTCTAGGCTTTTGTGGATTTCTTCTCTCGAGGTCTCAATGCAGAGTACAAAAAACATGGTGTCATTGTGCAGGTGAGTACATGTTTTCATCCTTCACTAACTAACCCACCAATAAAAGCTGCTATTGACAATCAACTTTTTGAAATGGGGCAACACATCATTAAGAGAGACAGTTCCATTTGAGAGGGAAGAGTCCGGTTTATCATGCCATGTTCATAGTTACTATAGTAGACCGCAGCACCTTTTATTATATCTCTGCAAGCCCCACAAGTTTGTTTGTGAATAAATGAGTACCCATTCCTTGGGGCAATTTTTTATGTTACATAAACAGCTGTAAAGTGCCTTAAAAGGACGGGGGCAGAAAACTACAATGTGTGACTAATGTGACTTTATTGTGTCAAATTCCACTTTGTATAAAAGTGGAAACTGATATCAACTTTTCAAGCTTACAGAATTTAGAAGCAGAAACTAATTTTAATTCCATCCCCACCCCAAAGTCTCTCCCTCAGAAATTCTCTGATCTCTCAGGGTGTTGTGCAGACTGAGTCCCTGCCCCCAAAATCATACTTTGCTGCTTTCAATCTTCATCCATTTTCCATCTTGATCAGGTCTCTTTTTGAGGTTTTTAAATTTTTTGTAAATTTTAAGTAGTCATACTTATCTGCATACTTGAACAGTTCCTCAAGTAGGTAGAGAGTCCTGAGTTGTCTGAGTCACTTGAATTTGCTGCTTCCATAATCTGCAAAAGGTAGGGCTACCAAGTACTTACCGCAAATCGACGGGGGACGTATAGTTCTTGGTGGGAACATTCCCGCGGGGAAAACACAGGAGCTGCACTATCCTGTCGCCCAGACATGACGTGGGCATGTAGCCGGGTGACACTCTGGCAATGTGGCTGAAAACTCGATGGTACCATCGAGTTTCCAGCCCCATTGCCAGAGCGTCGCCCGGCTACGTGCCCAGCATGCTTACGTCATGTCTGCGCGGTGCGACGCGGCCTTGTTACATGCAAGAATGTTCCGGCGGAGAAACATGTGTCCCCCGCCAATTCGTATGTAGGTACTTGGTAACCCTAGCAAAAGGGAGCATCAGTTTAATATTATATATAGTGATTGTTCCACAAACCATTTTATCTGTCAGTAATGTTAACAGAAAAACACAGCCTAGTTACCAGTTCACAAAAGCTGATGCTAAACACCTGCTTGGTAGGCTATCTTGGAGAGGCTGGGTCTGCTCAGAATTAAAGGTATTTCCCAGGGCAGCTAAGGGATGAGATATGCACCTGCAGTTGCATATCTGCAAACATATTTTACAGTGCTATCTGTTAATGTCTGTGGCAAGGTGCTTCTGATGCAAGGTTTTTGGAGCCCGTGTGTGTATATAAAACAAGCTATGAGGTCTTAACTAGCTTAGATCTATCTCTGCTGGTGGCCTACCCCTTGTCTGGGTATTGGCTCTTCTTTCCTTAAGGAGGAGCAGCTGGAGGCAAAAAGATTAGCTTTAGCTCAGTTGTGCTCTTCAACGGTTCGTCCTTTGGTGCCACCCAGTGTTGCAGATGAGCAATGCAACTTTAAGACAAGCTGGTTTAGACTACGTAAGGTAAAGGTAAAGGTTCCCTTGCTCGAAAGCCAGTCGAAGCACTGGCAATAAAAGGCAAGTCAGTGCTCATATCAAGTTATGGTTAATTTTATGACTGGCATTGTAATCTGCTTTTCCATATAATCTTGCATACTCAGACTAAGCAGTCTAACTCAACCTGAACTAGAACCAAAAACTGTTCACCAGTAACTGGGGGAAAACCACAACCAAAGCACAGTGCTTAAATGCCCTGACATGTTGATACCTTTGGTATCCCAATACCATTTCCAACAAGACTGAATCACGTAAAACAAAATCTGGGGTGATTTTACACATTTTGTATTAGTCTAGGCTTCTCTATACTCACAAGGACTAAGAAGCAACAGGCTGGGCAAAAGCTGCAGCTTTCAACAGTGCATCAGTTTTGTATTGTGCTCTCACTTGTTTATGTTAGGTATACTTAGTGGCAAATCATTTCTACCCAGAACTCACTTCTAACAAACAAGATAATTGTGGCCCTTGTGAAGGAAGACAGGCGGGATATAAATTTTGTAAATAAAAGAAATGAATCTTATATATCCTGTGGTCTGGAACAGAACCATTTCTAGAGATGTGGTGAACACTTTACTAAACCTTTATTGGAATCTGAATCACAGCAGTTTGAAACAAAAAGAAGGCTTGACTAGGGATGTAAAAAAATTGGAAAGGGGGATTACTATATATACAATGCTTTGCCTATCAAATCTAAACTTGCTTTGCTTTGTTAATGACAAAAAATAAACCATACCTTAAGCAAATAAAATTGTACTAGTTGTCATATTTATGGAATTTAAAAGTGCAAATGTTGTTGCTTTCTACAAGCAAAATCTCAAATATCCTTGGTGCTTGAAAGCAAAATGTGGATCGCCACACCTGGCTACCTCAGCACATCTTATATTCTAATAGCAAAGTTGGCCACATCTTTGGATACTTAAATCCAGTGACCAGAGCTGTTAAGGGATGAGACAGATCTTTCTCTGAACCTAAAAAGGGTCCCAGGTATGCAGAAAAATTTAAAATCTTTTAAAAAACCCCTATTTTTAATTGGTTTAAGTGGTTTAAAAAAATCAGAAAATGATAAAAGGAGCACCTGTAGCTTTAAGCAAGGGATTCCCTCAGTGGCTGTTGCTAGGCAACCACAGTATTTCAGGCTTTGGTTTCTGTGAGTAAAAAGGCAGGGGGAGGGGCCAGGACCCTTTCCAGGACTATATTGGCCTTTAAGGGAGAACTCCTTGGGGCCAGGCTTGCCTGACAGCAATGTCTGGATGACTTGGTACAGCTTGACTTGTGTGTTTCAGATAGGTCTGGCTGCTTGCTGCTGATCAACAGCAGCCACCCTATGAAAGCAAGCGTGGTGCAGTAGTTAAAGCTTCAGAGTAGGATCTGCGAAACCCAGGTTCAGATTCCCATGTTGCTGTGAAACCTGACTGTGTGATGTTGGACCAGTTACATACTTTCAACCAAACCTCCCTCATAGGGTTGTTGTGTGGAAAAAAGGAGGAGAGGGAAATAACATTAGCTGCTTTGGTTCCCACTGTAGAGAAAGACCATAGTTTTCCTAGGTAGAGACTACAGGGAGGGAGATGATGGAAAGCTGAAGACAGAGGGGCAGATAAATGTAGGTTGGCTGTTGGCTGGGAAGGAGATTGGGTTGCCAATTCCAGGTTGGGAAATTCCTGGGGATTTGAGGGGTGGAGCCTGGGGAGAGTGGGATTTGAGGAGGGGAGGGACCTCAGACAGGTTTAGTGCCATAGACTCTACCCTCCAAAGCAACCATTTCCTCCAGGGGAAATAGCATTGCCATCCTCCAGGTGAGGGCTGGAGATCACCCAGAATTACAACTGCTCTCCAGATGACACAGATCAGTTCCTCTGTAGAAAATGGCTGCTTTGGAGGGCGGACCCTGTGGCATTATACTGTGCTGAAGTCGCTTCCTTCCCCAAACAGGCATGGAGGAAAGAGAATAAGAGAACAGGAGGTGAGAGGGACAAAGAGTGAGAGACAGTAGGGGGAGAGGGGAGGAAGCAAAGATGGAGGGAATGGGATAGCCACTCCCACAAGTTTTTTGTGAGTCCCCACTTGTGTATCTTGAGTTTTGCCATCTGAATGGTAGGGGAAAATAAAAATTGAAATTAAAAATACAGATTTTGTAGGTAAGGAATTATAGTGGTAAAATAATAGTCTGATATAGTCACAGTAGATAAGACTAAAAGGATATTTGGATACCAGACTCAGTTTTAACAGTTAAAACCCTGAACTCTTTACTTTTATTATCATCAAACGTGTAATAACTTGTAGTTGCCAGAATTGTTTGCATATAACCAATAAACATATATGTCCAGGGGTGCGGCTTTACCCCCACATTCACCTGTTCCAGAAGAGACACCAACAGGGGCAACTTCACCCAGGGACTGCTGGGGCAGGAGGACCAGTCAGAGGTAGTGGGGAAGGGAGCAAGGGTAAGGCCATGCCCAGAAATGCTCCAGCAGCAGCAGCCTCAGTCTGGCAGGCTGAGGCAACAGGCTGCCCCTGGGAACAGGCAAGAGGAAGAGGCCAACAGCAGCCGGGGCCTCCAGCAGCCAGGGTAGAGCAGGACAAGAAGGGAGGGCCCAGCCTAGGAGTCCCTTAGCCCTTCACTCACCAGGGGGTCCATCCCTGAGGACAGGGCACTTGGGGGAGCCTGGGGTCAGCCCAGCCCCAGGAAATCCTTTATTGGCTTAGCCCAGCGAAGGCCTGACCAATCCCAAGAAGCTACAGGAAAGGCAAATGTCAGGAGAAAGAGAAAGATCAAGTTGAAGGCAACCCCCTCCTCGCCCTATTCTGGGGCTCTTCCTGGGGGAGTCCTATGAAAAGGGAAACATTGGAGGGCACTACAGCCCCAGACTCCTGACAATATATTTAAAAATGTATTGTATATGTCTACAGTATATATAGGAATTACCATTATGTAATGATGTACACACAGGTTTTCTTGCTGTACAGTTTGAGTAAAACCCTGTCTTGAAGCAGTTCATTCATCCCTGGGGGGTTATTTCATAGGGATTTTCAGCACTCATCCAAATTTCTCATTTTTTTCCAAAGGGGGGGGGGTCCTAAAAAAAAATCAGGGTTTTTCCAGGCCTTCAGGTTTGGCTAGGAGTATATAGATGGGTTCATAGAGACTTAGACAGTATTCAGATACTATATAGAATTTTCTGTGATATGAGACGATATGGCTGTCCCCCCACCAACCAAGACCCTCATCTTCAGCCAGCTGCAAATGAATGTTTTCTATGTAGCCAGTATGCTGCCTATGTCTCCTGCCTCCTCCCAAAATCCTACAGAATCTTTTTTTTGTCATGAAAACATGGGAAGGTGTTCCTGTTTCTGTAGTGACAAGGCAGCTCTGTGCTGGTGTACTCCTGCCAGCAGAATCCTGGAGAGCAGCCCCACTGTACCACTACAGTAGAGCCAGGGTGTGACCATTTAGATCCTGAAGCTGAGAAGGTCAGCCCAGTAGAATGATGGCAGGGTTGGAAGGGGAAAGAAGGCAGCTCAATACAATCCACAGGTATGGATTCTATTGGTGTGATGCTGGAGTAATAATGGGGGAAAGACCTCTCATTTTGTTGGTTCAGCCTCCAAATTTACTTCAGTGGCGTTTCATTGGCATATTTAAAGTTTTTCAGGTTTTCATCATAAGGCACTCTTAATTTCTCTCTAGGAACTATTTATTTGCTTTATTTATAGGCTGCTTTTCTCACTGAGACTTAAGGAAGAAGTTACAATCTCATTTTACTTTCTTGTTTGACTTCCTGATCATAGTGTATTGTTAAAATAGTTTTTATTAGCATTTCTTCGAAAAAGTAGCTGGGGTTGTGCTTTTAAAGCCTTTGGCAAAACAGGTAACTACATTTCAGTCTTTTCTTATGAAAGTCAGTATACTTCAAGTGTTATGAATTTACTATTCTGCTCCTTTATTTCTTGTTGCAGTCATATACTTTTATATTCGACAGAGTGCGTTTGTCAATGGCTACCAAAATCAGTTCTGAGCAGTTAGAGATTCTCATTGCTTTTTAAGTAGCTATTTATGGATACTTCAGTTAGATTTAAGTAAGGCCTTTGAAACTTATTTTTAAAAATTATTTATTTACATTATTTATAGTCCACCTTTCTCACAAGGACTCAAGGCAAATTACACAGAGTGAATCAGTACAATCAAGACAATGTGACATTCAGTCAACGCACTAGAATTGTAGAAGTCCAGAAATAATCAAGACAATGTGACATGCAGTCAACAACGCACTAGAATTGTAGAAGTCCAGAAATGTAAAAGATAAGCATAGCATAAGTTTTAACATGACACATTAAGCAGTACAAAAATTACATAATAGGATCCTACTTACAGTAAGCTATACACAACAGTATAGCCCACAGTCCCTAATAATTTATCCAAGTAAGGTTGTAAACCATTTTGTACAGTGCAACTCTTATTACCTGTGCAAAAAGGCCCTCTTAAATAATTCAGTTTGGCTTAGTTTGCAGAAGGCCAGGAGAGTGGGAGCCTTTCTGACCTCCTTGGGCAGGCCATTCCACAAGGTGGGAACCACAACAGAGGAAGTACATGCATGGGCAGTGGTTGGTTTTGCCCATTTGCAGGTTGGCAGTTGCAGAAGGCCCAGCTCAGATGAGTGAAGCTATTGTGGTGGAGAATAGAAAGAAAGGTGGTCCTGCAAATCAGGACCAAAGCCATGAAATTCATGGCTTTGTATGTGATAGGCAATACCTTAAACTGAGCCCAGTAACAAATGGGTAGCCTGCAGAAGTCTGCAGAATGGGAGTAATATACACGCACCCTCTAGCTCCTGATAACAACCACGGCATTCTGCACCAGCTAGAGTTTCTGAACTGACTGTGAGGGGAGACCAATCTACAGTGCATTATAGTAGTCTAGTCTTGATGTTACTGTGGCATGGATCCAGGTAGCCAGATCAACTGCATCAAGAGGCCATTTTGCAGGCTAGGCTGGGTTAGTAAAAAGGGTTTTTTGCAGCTGTATTAACTTGCTTCTCCAATAATAAGAGTGGACCCAGTATAACCCCAAGTCTTTTAACTGGGTCAGCAAGGTTCAGTTGAACTCCTATATTCCCCAAAGAGCACTTCGGTCAGGGTCACAACACCAGCTGGTGACCCCGGGCCCTAAGGAGGCCAAGCTTGTGGCAACAAGGGCCAGGTCCTTTTCAGTGGCGGCTCCTACCTGGTGGAATGAGCTCCCGAAGGAGATCAGGGCCCTGCAGGACCTTGTGCAGTTCCACAGGGCCTGCAAGACAGAGCTCTTCCGCCAGGCTTACGAGTAGGAGCGGCCACGGCCACTTCCACCACCGCTCCTTTATAGAGAGATACTGCCGGAGGGCTGGGCAACATCTTTCCATGACCCTAGCCTTCCCCTCTGCTACGCAAGATGTTAGGAATTTTATATGTGCATCCGTCGAAACCGATTTTTAATTGTTTTAATTTTTGTATACTGTACGCACTCTGTGCCCTATGTGAGCCGCCCTGAGCCCGTTTGCGGGGAGGGCGGGGTGTAAACACAATAAATAAATAAATAAATAAACTCCCATGAGAACTGGGGGAGCACCATGCCCTTTAAGGCCTCCACCTTCCCTACCAGCATTACCTCTGTCTTTTCAGGGTTTAGCTTCAATTTGTTCACTTTTAGCCAGTTAACTACAGCAGCCATGCAGCTATTTAGGCCCTCTATCACATTTCCAGGAGATTTGGATAACGATAGATAGAGCTGGGTATGGTCAGCATGTTGATGACAACCAACCCCCAAAGTGCAAAAGATTTGACCTAAGGGCTTTGCATAGAGATTGAAATGCGTGGGTGGGGGGAATTGTGCCCCGTGGAACCCCCAAGGTAGGTCCTACACTGATGACAGCTGGTTTCCAATAGCAGCCCTTCAATCCATGACGAATGATTTGAACCAGTTCAAGGTGCATCCCCTGATATCTACTTCTGTCTCCAAGCATCTCAACAAGATGGCATGATCTGCTGTATCAAAGCCTTCAAATAAATCCAGTAAGAGCAACAGAGACATAGCCTTTGTTTACACTCAGATGGAGGTTGTCAACTAAAGCTAGCAGTGCCGTCTCTGTCCCACAGCCTGACCTGAAGCCAGACTGGAAAAGGTCTAGATCAGATGAGCTGTTCAAGGTTTGGTCAGCTACTGCTCTCTCAGTCACTTTGCCCAGAAGGGGTAGATTACAGACTGGGCAATAATTGGTCATGTCGTTTTTTCTGTAGGGATTTTTTTAAACTAGCAGGCAGATAACTGCCTCTTTGAGGGTCTGAGGGAAGGTGCCTTGAGTTAGTGATTCATTTATAATAGATGCTAAGGGTTGCTTGTTATGATTTTAGCAGTTAGGATGGGCAAGAGTCCAGGGTACAAGTAGTAGCCTACACAGATCCCAGGACCTTGTCAACATCCACCATAGAAACTGGGTTAAAATGATCTATGAATAGACCAGGCGGTGTATTAAGTCTTTCTTCTGATACACTTATATTACAGCTGACATCCAGATCAGCATGTATTCTCAATATTTTATCACCAAAAAACTTGGCAAAAGTATCACAGCTAACTGTCTGTGCCTGGAACAGTTAGGGTTCAAATTCAGGCCTCAGCAGATGCTGAGCTATCTTGAACAATAGGGGTGGATGTGAAGTAGCTGATGCTGTAATAGTAAAGAAGTAATCTTTCTGTTCCACCATCACCGCCACTTCATAAATCTTACGATGAGGTCTACAGCATGATCTGTCAGATTCAGTGCGATTTCTCTGCCAGCACCATTGTAGATATTTCTCAACCCTTTTTGGATCACCCAGCTCCGTGGTAAACCAGGGGGTTGGGTTTTATCCCCCAAGTGAGGGAGTTCAATGAGGGGCAACCTCGTTGATAGCTTCAAGGAGTGCCACACTTCCACTGCGATCTCAACAGAATGCATGTTTGGAATCCTGAAATCCCCCAGAGCATTCTGGAATTTTTGACAGTACTATATCACTGAACAACAGTACAGATATCCTTTGTGCTCTGTCATGAAAAGTTGAGCATCATTGCATACTTGTAAACATCTGTAACTGTCATAATGCCTGCTTCACCTGGATCCTGCCATGTCTTCAAGCAAATCCTGAAAGAGCAGGTTCATACAAACTAAATCCAGAAGCACCCCCTCTATCTGTTTTTACGACCAGCTTTGCTGCCTTGGGGTTGGGGTAGTGTCATGTATGCATTGGTGAATACTTATCTGAATGACTACCGTGTTGGTGGGAATTTGAGTGAAGTCCTCCAGAAGTCACAGGAGTTTATTTTTATTTATTTATTTATTACACTTATATCCCACCCTACCACACAAGCGGGCTCAGGGCAGCTCACAACAGTAATATAAAAACAATTAAGCAATTTAAACAATCAAAGCAAGATGGCACAAAAACACTTAACAGTCGAACTCTCCTGTAGGATTTTAAACAGATGGCAATAGGTAGCCCAACTTATAGCAGTTTTTAAGCAGATGGTAGTAGGTACCCTGATATACACTAGGTGGGTACCAGGGGCACCAAAGGTTATCACACACACACACAAAACCTTTATTGGCATTGAAAGCACAAGACATCATGGAAATACGGGAAAATACTAAGATGCATCAGTCACTTACACTTGGCTATTCAAGCCTCGTCTTCTGATTGCATAATATAAAAATTTTGCAACAGCCTCCATTATTTCGCAATTAGAATGGAGCAGAAGAAAGTGAACAATTGAGTCATCAGAATGCCACCCTCTAGAAGTGGAGTAATAAAACGAGATCGGATATCCCTATAAAGGGGGCAATGAAGTATGGTGTGTGTAGTGGATTCTATATCTTTTTGAGAGCAAGGGCAAAGTCTGTCTACATATGGTATCTGGTGGTACCTCCCTAAAAGCACCTCCGATGGCAGAACATTAAAGTGTGCAAGCATGTATGCTCTGCGACGGTGTGGGGCTGTTAAACTTAACGGATATTTTGCAGTAGAGCTCGTGTCAAAAGCCCCCAGCCTACTTGGGGAACATCTGCTGGCTGCATGTTCCCTAAGTTCCTGCCTTTCGATGTCGAGAAATCTTTGTTTAATAATAGCATAGGCTTGTTTATCTGAAAAGGAGGCTAAATAATCCGGGGATATTCCCATTGTACAGAGTTTATATATCTAAGCCATGGAGAGAGATGGGACTCAGTTAACATGTGAGTAATAATACTTTTAGCTTTAGCATGGAAATGAAGTTTAAGCCAGAACTGAGTTGTTATCCGCCATGCTCTGGTCGATAGAAGCCCCACTGGTGGACCTCCTGATGGCACTGGTATTTTTGGCCACTGTGTGACACAGAGTGTTGGACTGGATGGGCCTTTGGCCTGATCCAACAGCTCTGGTCGATAGAAGCCTTTGATTGGTTTCTAAGCATAAAGCTGCTAAGGAACACACAAGGGAAGTCCAGGAATTTTCTGCAAAAATCTGGACTGAATTCTTTCCAAGTCCCCTTTTAAGGCTTCAATCCAGATTGTTACTCCATAGAATACTTGAGCAGCTAATTTGGCATTAAAAACTTTAAGGGCCGCCGGCATATACTGGTTACCCCTGGTATAATGGAAACGTGTAATCGCCGCAGCGATGTTCACTGCCTCAGTTGCTCTCTCTTTATGATAGACCCATCTGGTGTTATAGTAAAAGTGGATACCCAAATACTTAAAGCTTTTGACTTGCTCAATGAAATGGCCTCCAATATTCCATCTGGACTGCTTCCAACTCTTATGGCACCAAAGGCAGAGGAGGCTGAGATGCTTTAACACCTGCTACCTCAACCAAAGGCCTGGCAGAACAGCTCCATCTTACAGGCCTTGCAGAACTGTAATAGGTCCCACAGGGCTCTGATCTCAGGTGGGAGCATGTTCCACCAGGCCGGGGCCGAGGCTAAGTGGATGTCTCTCTGGCTGGGGATTACCAGGAGGTGTTGATCTGCGGAGTGCAAGGCTCTCCAGGGTACATATGGGGAGAGGTGGTCCCATAGATATGCTGGTCCCAAGCTGCATAGAGCTTTAAAGGTCAGTACCGTCACCTTGAACCGAATTCGGTATTCATTTGGCAGCTAGTGCAGTTGGCGAAGCACCGGCTGGATGCATGCCCACACAGGCATCACCACCAGCAGGCACACTGCCGCATTCTGCACTAGCTGTAGTTTTCCTGTCCAAAATACAGACTGACTGTGAGCAGTCTAAGCTGAGTTAGTGTGAGCTAGCTCACAGTTTTTTAGCCTCTGGCTCACACATTTTTGTCTCAGCTCAGGAAGGATGGCTCCAGAGCAAACTAATTTATGCAGTAGCCAAATTGCTCGCTCACAACTTTAATGCCAGTGGCTCACAAAGCAGAATTTTTGCTCACAAGACTCCACAGTTTAGAGGGAACATTGGCTGTGAGTAATCAAGCAGCTGACAGGAACATCTTTCTCTATATGGGAAAAACTTAGCTAGCTGTTAGTCAGCTTCTGGGTGCAATTCAAGGTGCTGATTCTCATCTTAAACATCTGAGTCCAGCATGCTCCACAGGATGCTTTCTCCAAGGAAGCTCCAATCCCATGATTAGGTCAGTTGCTGACACCCTGCTCCAGGTTTCACAGAAACAATCCTGCATAGCTCTTTCAGTGGTGGTCCCATCTTTTCAAGGTCCCCTTATAGAGACTGCTTATATGTCCTCACAGTATTTGGTCAAAATAACTTTGTGCTTACAAGTGTTTGGGTAGCTGCTTGTTTTGCTGTGGCTTGTGTTGGATGCCTGTTTTGTTCTTAGTATTTTACTCTTTTAAAATCTTGCAACTTTATAGTATTGTAACCCACCTTGGGGCCTGATTAAAACGAAAAGATGCTTATCAATTAATTTATTCAAAGTGCTGAAGATAGGAATTCCAGCTCAGTAGCAAGAAATTTATAATGTGTCACTTAGGGGTATTTGAGTGATTTTCTTGGAAATGTATATTTATAGATTTGAACTATCCAAGCAATTTGTGTTTTTTTTAAGAACAAAGGTTATAAATAATTAAAGCTATGTGTATTTATCATCCAATATTTTACACAACCTTCTTGATATGAAGCCTAACTATCTTTTCCTTTCAGAGTGTTCAACCGTATCTTGTGAAGACAAAAATGAGTAAGATCCGCAAACAATCCTTTTTTGTACCTACTCCTGAAATATTTGTAAAATATGCCCTCAATACAGTTGGCCTTGAGACCCAGACTTCTGGATACCCAACTCATTCCCTTTTGGTATGTTTTATATTCATACTTGATTGTATTTCTAATAGTAAATTACCTGCCTGACTTTTGTGCGGATAATGTTAGTAGCACAAATGGATCCAGGCACAAGGAGAAGGGGGGTTTCTGCATGCTAGAAGAGAGGGGGTTCCAGGCCAGGAGCTAAATGTCCCTCCCCTCTTCAACTTACCAAGCATAGTAACCACCCTCCTGCCTGACAGAGAGAAAGAACTGCACAAGGATCTTCCCTCTCCCTGCCACCATGGAACACCAGCATTTAACTGAAGGGTGGCATAAACTGAGGTCCCCTCGGCCTTCTCCAGATGCAGGAAAAGGATCTCCCAGACTGTCCACTGAGTCTCAAGGAAGTTTGGGAAGCAGGGACTAGACAGAAGATGGAAAACTCTTGTCATTGATCTCCTTCCCTCCCACACTCTAAAAAACTAGTATATCAAGGAGAGAACTCTCCTTCATACACATAACTCAGAATAAGCACTGATGTTTAAAATTCTCTTACACCTCTGCTGAGGAAGAAAAGGCATGAGGAAAAATGTCCAAAGCTGGGAAATAAAACCCCATACAAGTGGTATAACCTATTGGACTAATTTTTTCCAATATACTTACAAAAGGGCAGCTTGCTGTTTCCCCATAGACTCTGTTTCTTAAATCCACAAATATGATATCGCATTGTAGGGTTGGGGTCAGAGGGAAGGTAAGAAGCAAACTCCTTTTCTGCCATTCCACCCAAACATCTTGATAGCTTTCCTGTAGTTCTTAGAAGTCACTGTTTCTGAGTTTGAGGAAGGGCAACCTGCTGTTCAAAACTTGAAGATCAGATATGATCAAAAGTTGTCCTGTCTGAGTGGAGTTATAGGGCAAATATTGCAGACTATTGTTTGCTCATAAACAGATTCCTGACGCTTCCCCACTCCCAGGCAGATTTTCCCACCAAATTTGTTTTAATTCCCCTCTTTAACTGAGCCACCCTTCAGTAGCATATATTTCTTCTTTATTTTATAAGCTTTGACTGTCCCACCCTTACACATTAATTTAGGCTTCTAACCCAGCACAGGAATTTAAGAGAAAATATAGGAGCTATCTTGTCTTATATTTAAACCCTTACTAAAATGGCACTTGAGGCAAAGTAATTTTCAAAACAGAAACAATGGGGAATTTCAGACAGGTGCTTTCTCCCGGTAGGGAACCGATTCTCAACCGGGTGCTGGTCTGTCATTTCAGACAGAACCCGGTTGAGAATCGGTTCCCTACCGGGATCTGACTGCCATTTCACACTCAAAAGTCTCTGTTCCGTATAGGAACCGGGAGGGAAGCGATTTACCTGTCAACCGCTTCCGAGGAGTCTCCCGTTCCCTCTCCCGGTCGCCGAACCGCTTGTGAATCGGCTCCTTTCCGGTAGGGGCAAGCCGTGTGTGAAACGGCAGCCCTGTACCGGTTCATCTGGAAACGGAAGACTCCCGGCTTGAAACCGGGAGAAGACAGGTAATGTGAAATTCCCCAATATTTTATTGAACAGGCAAATAATGTATATAATAGGGGATTGTCAAGGTTTAGAAAGGCTGAGGTAAAACTTCATACTATATACAGATTTGAATTCATAGATCATACAAGAGAGTGTTGTTGGGGCTTATTTTCAGAGTTTCAGGATCTTTTCAATGAGAGGTGCTTTGCTTAGTATATTTCAGCACTAACACAGGTTCTTAATACAGTTTCTTAGAGGTAGCTTTTGCTTATAGTTTCTAGATTTCTCCCTTCAGAGTTCTAGGTTTTCCCTTTAGATATTAGTTTTTTATTAACTCCTGAGATGTCTAAGCTTCTCCCCTTTATCATAGACCAGGGTTCTCTTCCCAACCCCTTTCACTGGCAGGAAGTTATTATCCTTGTCCCTAACAAGCAATAACTCCTTTTACTATTTGGCTTGTATAGGAGTTCTCTCTAACTACCCAGAATTTCTGCCAAATCATTCTCCAGTATCCATTGTCTGTATAAAGCTGTTCTGTAGCTTTCTTGACTGAGAATCTAAATTCTCCCTCAGAGTAGTTCTAATATATTTAAGACAATGGGGTCCTTATTCTTCTCTCTATAGAAGTACTTTTCTATTGCCTTTCTGACTATTGCCTGACTCCCAAAGTCTCTTTCCTCAGAAAGACCATTTGGAGTTTAAGACTGGTTCTTTCCAGTTCAAAAACAGCAGACTAGCTGTTGAAAATTCATAACTTCAAACTGTACAGTTCTGCAGAGAGATGTACAAGGGGAAAAATAAGTGAACTTGGAGGTGGATAGAGGATTATAGAAGAATCTATATGCAATCCTTACCAAATCTGAATTTATTTTACTATTAACATAAAAATTGTACTCCTTGGCACATTTATGGAATTTAAAGGTATAAATACTTTAACTTTGTTCAAACAAAATAGTAAATATACTCAACACTAGAAAGAGCTTAAATCTACCATGCCATGTACTACCTAGTTTTTGCTATCTGAAGTAAGAAAAAATAAAAGCTGAAAATGGGACCCATGCTTTTTGTAATAAGGTTTATTCGACCTTAGAAACTGTCAGTACAATCACAAGATACCAGCTGATTCAGATATTGAGTGAAACTCGATGATGTATGATGTTATATTCTCATCATATACATAGTGTCATGGATAACAGTCACTTTTAAACAATAAAATATCTGAAAATATATTGTTTTGAATGCAGTAGTTTCTTACATAAATGTTCATACAATAGTAGGCTGCCTTTTTGGCTCCAGTGCTAAAAAATGCTGCCTCAGCCTATGAAGACATTGTGTGCTAGCAAACAAAATGGGAGTGAGGAGATAATAAATCTTCTTGGTTCGACACGCTTGGAGCAAGCCAAGCCCCAATGGCATCAGGGAATTTGCCTTGGACTAAGCTGGTAGCAGTGCAATCTGTGAGGTTGGGATGGGCATAAGCCATGTCATTTCTCCTGCATTACTGGCTCCAGCAGTACTGCCACTGTTTCGGTTGGTCAGGTAAAGATGTGGCTATCTTAGGAAAGAAAATGATGACTCTTAATAAGATTCTCTGGAAATGGGTGTGGAGGATTTTTGTTTTGGTAACTTTGGTTTGCTTAAAAATGTTCTTGCATTCAGTGACTGGATAACAAGTGTTTTCCTCTCCTGTCTCTTAGGCCTGGATCAGCAGGGCTTTGCCCAAGTGGTATCGCACAAAGCTCATGGTAGACCTGTGCTTGAAAGCAAGAGCCCATAATTTGAAGAAACTAAAGGAAAACTGAGCTGCATCATCTTGACAAGATCCTCGGTAGCTTTGTATCCACAGTCAAGTACCAAATACTTTATTGTATCTTAAATACTTTGAACAGTTTTTTGAGGACCAGAGAACAGCATGAAGCAAGAGAAAGCTGAGTGAGGGTAAAGGCCTTGATTAGTCTGTATATTTCTTCTTTTTTCGCCTTTGTTTTAAAATGTGCTTTGTTAGACGTGACCCAAAATAGAACTGTATTGCTTGTTACACTAGTTTTGTGGTCATACAGCAGAATGTGTCAGTAAGAGAACTTGTTGAAAGTGGTACTTGGTCATCCTACACTGTTTACAGTTGTCAGAACAGGACATACATTATTTTCATAAATAACAATGTAATTATCTTTACCAGAGATGGCACTTTGGTAATTATCTCTGAATTTGGAGTAGTACTGCTTCATATCACATAGTGGCCATAAGATCTTTGCCTTGTCAGTGTTAGTACCGGTCCTGTGATGGATGCCTTCGGATATCCTACACCCACATAGATGTCTCTTTTGGGCAATTTGGAGTTGGGGAAGAGGAGGAAGGAAGACAGTCATCTCAATCTACCTTTATTGAATTAGGATTGTAAGGGAAGGGTGCCTTTATGTCAGGTACCCTTCTGTGGTGAAATGTGAACTGCAAACATAATACAGTGTTCTTCAGTGATGCAGTCACAGCCCTCAGTCATCTTCAGAGACCACGCAGGACTGTAAATGTGAATGTTTCAATATATGTCATTCAAGGAAAGGTCTTAATGCAACAGCTATGTAGATCTAACACACTGGCAAAGCCACTCTTGTTATTAATACTGATCATTTTAGTAAAATGATTTCTTTGGGTTATAACAAATGGGTTGAAGAGGGATGCTACAGGCTGCAGTAATAACACAATATATATTACCACCCTGCTGCTTGGTCATTGTTGTATAAAAATTGTTGATACCTGAAATGTGATTAAAGTTAAATAGTGGAAATGAGATGTTTTGACTCACGTTAGCTCTCTCTTAATGGGCATAATGAAATGAGTTCCATTTGTCAGGAAACACATTAAATGTTTTGCCTGTCTTTAAATGCAAAATTAGGAATATATTTGGTTTATCTGTTCCAACCAGATGTTTGAGAGCCAGGAAAATGAAAATGTTATGGGGTTGGATCTTTCCCTGCCTTCCCCCCCTGCTGCTGAAGGAGCAGGGACATCTGCCAGCTACTTCCACAGGCTTTTCCATGGAGATCAAAACCCTAATGCATTTTTAGATACTTGTTTGTAGAAAATAACCTCTACAGCTTACTTGGTTGGCTGTGAATTAACTCGATGTTGAGCCATAAAAAACAAACAACAACAAAACCACTGGGCTATTTTATCAAGTTGAGACTTATCGTACAGTATATCAGTACACCTTGAGTAAATATAGAAAGCAGGTTGCCTACTCCCTGACTACAACACTAAGTTTTGGTCTCTTGAAATCCATTGCCTTTGTCAAGTTGTACATGCACAGAAAAACCATTTTTTCTTACAGTTTGAGCACATTTATTGTCACTACAAAGGCTAAAAACTTGAATTCTTATGCTGCCCTTGGAGGAATAATTGAAGGCTCCAATTTGAGAGTTAAAGTATGTTTAAATGTTATTGTACATAGAAAATAAATGAAAACCGATACAGTGGTGCTGATCAGGTATGCAAAATGAATTTTGTCCGGGAATGTATTTTCGTTTTTTTAGTATTTGAAAGGGCAGATTTGGGCTGTATGAAGCTGTGTATGCACAACAATTTGGAAGTGGTGGGGAAGGGCATTTGAAATAACTGGCAAGCCTATGCAACAGAGTGCTTTTTCTAACCTCTTATTATAAAACTGAAATTTAAAATAAACAGTTCCCTAAATGTTTAATGGTTTCTTCCTTATTCGTAAACCCTTTGTACGATTGACTCATTCTTATATCTACAGTGAAAAATATCTTTGGAGCTCTGGTAAAGAACATAAGAAGAGTCAGTATCCTGTCTCACACAGTGGCCAACCAGCTCCTCTGGACAGCCAACAACAGAGCATAGAGGCTGAGGCCTTCCTCTGATGTTGCCTCCTCGGGTTCAGAGGTACAGTGCCTCTGAAGGTTCCCCTCAGGCACCATGGCTAGTAGCCATTGATAGACTTCTCCTCCATGAATCTATTGAGTCCCCTTTTAAAACTGTTATTTCCTGTGGCCATCACATCTTCTGGCAGCAAATTCCACCTTTTAATCACTCTCTGTGTAAAGTAGTAGTTCTTTTTATCCATCCTGAACCTACTTGCCCATCCGTTTCACTGGATGCCCTTGAGTTCTAGTATTTTGGGAGAGGAAGAAAAATTTCTCTTTGTCAACTCTCTCCATCCCATGCATAATTTTATAAACCTCTATCATGTCCCCCATTAGTCGTCTCTTTTCTAAACTGAAAAGAAGAGGAGATTGGATTTATACCCCGCCCTTCACTCAGAGTCTCAGAGCGGCTTACAAACTCCTTTCCCTTCCCTTCCCCACAACAAACACCCTGTGAGGTAGGTGGGGCTGAGAGAGCTCTCTCGAGGACTGCTCTTGAGAGAACAGCTCTGACAAAACTATGGCTTGCCCAGGGTCATCCAGCAGCTGCAAGTGGAAGAGTGGGGAATCAAACCCGGTTCTCCCAGATTAGAGTCCATGCACTTAACCACTACACCAAAAGGCCCAAACTATTCAGGTTTTCCTCATAAGGAAGGTGCTCCAACTCCCTAATCATCTTGGTCATTCTCCTCTGTGCTTTTTCCAGCTCTGCAATGTCCTTTTTGAGATATGATGACCATAACTGTACACAATATTCCAAATGAAGCCACACCATAGACCTATACAGGGGCATTACAATATCAGTTGTTTTATTCTCAGTCCCTTTCCTAAAAATCCCTAACATAGCGTTTGCCTTTTTCATAATTGCAGCAGACTGAGTTGATAATTTCATTGAGCTATCCACTACAACCCCAAGATCTTTTCCCCTCTCAGTCACAGCAAGTTCAATCCCCATTAGCCTATACTTGAAGTTCGGATTTTTTTTTGTCCCAATGTGCATCACCTTACACTTACCAACATTGAACTTCATTTGCCACATTGTCACCTACTCACCCAGTTTGTGGAGTTCTTCACAATTAGGCTTGGTCTTCACCATCCTGAATAATTTTGTGTCATCTGCAAACTTGGCCATTACACTACTCAGCCCTAGTTCCAGATCATTTACTAAATAGTACCAGCCCTAATACTGATCCTTGTGGGACCCCACTGTTTACTTTATTGTGAGAACTGTTCATTGATTCCTACTCTTTGCTTCCGGTCATTTAACCAGTTTTGAATCCGTAAGAGAACCTGTCCTTTTATCCCATCACTGCTAAGTTTATTCAAGAGTCTTTGGTGAGGTACCTAGTCAGAAGTCTTTTGAAAGTCCGAATATATAATGTCTACTGGGTCACTGTTATCTACATGCATGTTCACTTTCTCAAAGAACTCCAAAAGGTTGGTGAGGCAGGACTTCCATTTGCAGAAGCCATGCTTATTTTCCCTCAGAAGGCTTTGTCCCTCTATGTGCCTAACAATTCTATCTTGAATTACAGTTTCTACTTATTTGCATGGGACAGACATTAGGCTCACTGGCCTGTAATTTCCTGGTTCCCCTCTGGATCCCTTTTTAAAAACTGGTGTCACATTTGCTTCTCTCCAGTCTTCTGGTACAGCAGCTGAAAGTAGTGATAGGTTACATATATGGGTTAGTAGATCAACTATCTCACATCTGAATTCCTTAAGAACTCTTGGGTGTATGCCATCAGGACCTGGAGATTTACTGGTTTTTAATTTCCCCAGTAGAATTAGGGCACCCAAATGTGTCTCCCATGGCTAGTCAAGAGAAAACCTTACCAGGGGGAGGGAAGTATGTGTTTGTTTTGTAAATGGATATAAGGTGGCAGTAATGTTCTTACATCTAAACATTAAAAACACGGAATTTAAAAATAAAGATGGGTGTACACTATGGAAAACAAGTTGGAAGCAGCTGAGAAACTGGGAGTGGTGAGAGAAACAATTGGGAAATCCCCCCACCCCGGTGATAAAAAAGAGACTGGAAGGATTTGTAAGAATTTTCTGCTTTGTTTTGTAAATATTGACCTTAAACGCTGAATGCTTAAAGCAGCGGTGTCAAACATGTGGCCCACGGGCCAGATCAGGCCCCTGGATGGCATCTATCAGGTCCGCAGTGGCTGTTTGGGGCAGTGGTTAGGAGCGTGGACTCTAATCTGGGAGAATCAGGTTTCATTCCCCACTCCTCCATATACAGCCAGTTGATGTGACCTTGGGTCAGTCACAAGTTCTTTCAGGGCTGTTCTCTCACGAGCAGTTCTCAGGAGAGCTCTCTCAACCCCACCTACCTCAGGGTGACTATTGTAAGGAGGGGAAGGGAAAAGAGACTGTAAGCCACTCTGAGACTGAAGGGTAGGGTATAAATCCAATCTCTTTTCTTCTTCTTGCTTCTTCTTCCAGTTCTAATGCTGCTGCATCATAGCTTGTTTTGCCAGACTCTCTCAATCACTCAGGAGAGATAGATACGCAAGTTTCTGTTCCCTGCACTGGCTGAGGCTCCCCCCCTTCCCAGGAGGAGAGAGAATGAACCAGAGCTTGCTTTCTGGCCAGGCAGCCTCAATCACACAGAAAACAAAGGGTAGCTTTCTTCCCCTCCATTGGCGAGGCTCCTCCCCGAAGGGAGGGAAGGAGGGAGAGTTTGCTTTGCTTGGCTGCCTCAATCACACAAGAGAAATACAAAGCACCTTTAAGACCAATAAAGTTTTATCCAAGATATGAGCTTTTGTGTGCCTTGCTACAGTGTGCGTGTTTTGTTGGGCTTGTTATGCTATAGCTCTCCTGGGTGTAACTAGGTTCCCTCCCCCTTTTCACTATATTCACACCCTCATGATCCAGTCTTTATCAGTAGGAAAACAATAACTGTTTAGATGAGGAATAACAACAAAACAGTGAGGTGGATTAGGCTAAGAGTGTGTGTCCAGACTAAGTTCACCCAGCACATTTTCTTTGGGAATTCTGAACTTAGACTTCCCAGATAGTAGCTAAGTTCATCCAGCACATTTCCTTTGGGAATTCTGAACTTCCCAGATAGTAGGCTGATACTGATCACTGAGAAAGACTAGTTTTGTAGAGAAACACATAGCCCTCAGTCTGTGTCATGGTGCCTTCTCATGTTCTTGACCAGCTTGCAATGCCCAGCCGTTTGTTTTCCCCTGGGTCCTAGACTCAGAACTCTGAGCCTGAGATTTCTGTAGTGAATGTCAATAAGTCAAAAGTAGGTTTGAACCTTACAGATACACACTTGAACAGCATACTCAAAATTGCAACAGCACAGACATTTTGATGCAGTAACTCAGAGCAAGAGGTGTCAGTTATCAGACACTGTTAAATAAACAAAATATTGCAAGAGTGCTAATGTTTTAAGCATGTTCTTATTTTAAGTTAAAAAAAGCACCTTTGTGTTTGTGTCCTTTATAAAGTTTATATCTCTGCTACCTGGCATTACATTTTATGACATATATGGCCTGGCCCAACAAGGCCTCATTTATGTCAGATCCAGCCCTCATAACAAATGAGTTTGACAACCCTGGCTTAAAGGGATATGCTCAAACAGCCCTAAGTACTGCAGTCAAAACAGAGAACTAGTTACTAAGCTGGAGAAGTAGGCAATAAAGTTATTTGTATAGTAGTGAAGCAACCCTAGAAGCCAAAGGAGAGACAGGAAGCCAGTCTGTGGGCCCTTTAGCCTCGAAGTGACCAAGTAGTTTTAAGTTTCTCTTTCCATGCCTTGGTGAAATAACAGAGGGACTGTTTTTTAGGATTTGTGGGGAGATCTCTCTAAGAAGTGGGGCAGCCATATTTGGGGTCATGCTTTAAAAGAGCTGATAGTCTTAAGACACAGGCACATGGTCTGAAGATAACCAGCCAAATGAATAAGATGATAAAACTGAGATTGACAGAATCCGAACAAGAAGTCTGGAACCATTAAGTTAACATTTAAATTAATTGAACTCTACAGAAGGAGCATATATGTTTACATATTTGATTTTCCTGTGCTCAGTTGTAGTCCTAAATTGTTCAACAATGTGTTTTCTGTGTATCAATTGTATGCTGCATTCCTCAAGATTTTTTTAAAAAACATTTTTTTCCTGAAATTGAGGTTGCAGACTCAAATGGCTCCAAATGAAGCCCCAAGCTTTGGGCTCATGTGTACCAAGGTAAAAAGAGAGCTTGCATAGTTGTGGTCAATAAGATTTCTAAATTTTTGCTTCTTCCTCCCATGCAGAGGGAGAGGTTTCTGATACTTCTACAGAGGCTGACTTAGGCTAATCAGACAACTGCCAAACTCGCTGTCTCATTTTGCCATGTATTTGGGGAAATTTGTTATTTGTGGCCTGTGGAAGCAGCGGAACAAGGAGAACGACTCAGTGGGAGGAGTCAATTCCTTGCTAAGATCTCTCTGCTTAAGATCAATACCAACAGTTCCCTGTGGTAAAAACAGAGTCCTAAGGGGATGTGTTAGAATACCACACCACACACAGGATATTATCAGACTTAACCTCTGAGGCTGGATTAGTCTCCTTGCTTAGTCCTCAGCAGTCTAGCACTGGTTGCTGGGCAAGACGTTCATACAGCCCTGTACTTCTCTCTATTTTTACTTCACTCCCCCTGCTATTGGAAAAACTGAAGGAGAAATAGGGTGGTTAATGCATTCCCTGATCCTAGTTTCACTTTCCCCTGGATGTGATATACCATCTAAAGCTCTTTCTTTGTAGTATAGCATCCTGGCTGTGATGAGAAATAAGGATTAAAGGGAACAAGTTGGAACCTGCAAGGACTTGTGGGAGGCATATCATTTCCTTTTTCCCTTTCCTGAAGGCCCCTGTAGCCCCCCTCCTTCTAGGGTTTCCAGGCTCCAGGTAGGGACTGGAGATCTCCTAGAATCACAACAAATTTCCCAACCACACAGATCAGTTCCCCCTTAGGGTTGCCAGCTCCCAGCTGGAAAATTCCTGAAGATTTGGGGGTGGTGCCTTGGGAGGGTGGGGATTGGGGAGGGAAGCTACCTCAGCAGGGTACAGTGCAACAGAATTCACCCTCCAAGGCAGCCATTTTCACCAGGGGAACTGATCTCTGTTAGAGAGCAGTGGGTAATTCTGGGTTATTTCCAGGGGGGGACCCCCCCCGGAGGTTGGCAACCCTAGTTCCCATGGAGGAAATGGTTGCTTTGGAGGGTGAAGTCTACGGCATGATACCCCCACTCTGTAGTCCTTCATAGGGTTGTTAATGCATTCCCTGATCCTAGTTTCACTTTCCCCTGGATGTGATATACCATCTAAAGCTCTTTCTTTGTAGTATAGCATCCTGGCTGTGAGAAATAAGGATTAAAGGGAACAAGTTGGAACCTGCAAGGACTTGTGGGAGGCATATCATTTCCTTTTTCCCTTTCCTGAAGGCCCCTGTAGCCCCCCTCCTTCTAGGGTTTCCAGGCTCCAGGTAGGGACTGGAGATCTCCTAGAATCACAACAAATTTCCCAACCACACAGATTAGTTCCCCCTTAGGGTTGCCAGCTCCCAGCTGGAAAATTCCTGAAGATTTGGGGGTGGTGCCTTGGGAGGGTGGGGATTGGGGAGGGAAGCTACCTCAGCAGGGTACAGTGCAACAGAATTCACCCTCCAAGGCAGCCATTTTCACCAGGGGAACTGATCTCTGTTAGAGAGCAGTGGGTAATTCTGGGTTATTTCCAGGGGGGGACCCCCCCCGGAGGTTGGCAACCCTAGTTCCCATGGAGGAAATGGTTGCTTTGGAGGGTGAAGTCTACGGCATGATACCCCCACTCTGTAGTCCTTCCCCTCCTCAAGCCCACCCTCCCCTGGCTCCAGCCCCTGAATCTCCATGGATTTCCTAACCTGGAGTTGGCAACCCTAACTCCTTCCCATCCAACAGCCAATCTACCTTTATCTGCCCTTCTGTCCTACGCTTTCCCTCTCCCCATCTCCGGCAGCCTCTGCCTAGGAAAACTGTGGCCTACTTGTGTGGTATTAGCCACTTGGCCAGGTCCACTTGCAAGGCAGGTAACCTTCAAGGACTTGGGGGAGGGGTACCTTGCTTTTCCCTGTTTCCCCCTCCCCACACTTTCCACTTTCTCAGCCTTCACCAACCTAACCTTTATATGCCTCCACTCTTCAGCTATATTTTTATCTACTTAATATATATCTCATCTTTCTCCACAGTGGAGACCAAAGCAGCTTACATTATTCTCCTCTCCTCCTCCCTGTCCTGCGGCCTCTGTCTAGGAAAACTACGTCTTTCTCTACAGTGGACAACTTCTCCTGTCCTCCTTTCTCCAGTGGTCCTGGGAGTGGGGCACTCCTTACTCTTGGGAATAGGCTCCTCATCTGGAACAGGGTCAGTTTCCTCAGATCAATCCAGGAAGGGGAGGGGCCTGTCCCCTGGGAACATCCCAGTCGTCTCCAAGCCACGCATCCCCTGACATCACACTAAGGAAAAGAAAAAACACTTCTCCCCATCATAGTGAAACTCGATTTTCGGGGCCACCAGCCTTGTAACTTTTATGCCGCTCCAGCGGGTGTAGACCAAGGTTGAAACCTTCTGTTGCTCACTCACCCAAGAACTCACAATTTTTTCTTTTAGCGTCTCAGAGAAACTTCATAAATGTTCCTCCAAAATAACCTCCAGAAGCTGCCCCCCAAAACTGGGTGGGTAGGACCGCCCCACTCCCGGACCACAGAGAAGGAAGCTTTACGGTAAGTGAATGCAAATCTTCCATTCTCTGGTGGTCCTGGGAGTTAGGCAGTCCTTACTCTTGGGACATAAAATATCAGTGTGCCCCAGGGTGAGAAATCCATCTTCTAGCTATAGAGTGTGCTGCAGCACACCCCAAAGAAAGGCCGCCACAGCCAAGGTCAGCTTCTCTACTCTCTAGCACTCTACTCTATAGAGTGCACAGACTTCCAATTGGCCACTGTACCTATCGTCTCCCAAGGATGGGAAATGATCTGGAAGCTGATGACGTAGCACCCCCCCACAGAGAATATGTTGCAACACCTTTGGGTGGATTCAGCCCCTGAGCCTTGCATGCAACAATGATGTCACCCCTAAAACCGCTTACTCAAGATAAAAGGCAATACCAGTTGACCTAAGGAAAATATTCTAAAGGAAACAAATAGGGTATCTGAATCATGCCACTACTTGGCCTGTCAATGTAAAAACTGAATACCCTAAGTATATCTAGGCAATGCCATTCCCTTTCCTTGTCATGCCTATGATTGGGACAAAGGAAGGTAAGACAATGATCTCTGACTTGCAAAGGAACTGGATTAACTTTGGGAACGAAAGCTTGATCCGAACATAACATCGCCCTATCATTGTGGAAGACATGAAGTTCCCTGTCAACTGACAGAGTCCTCAATTCAGACACCTGCCTAGTTGATATTATGCCTGCTAAAACAAGGCCTTGAATGTTAATTCCTTGAGACTCCATGGGTTCAAAGGTTTTCTACACAATGCTCTCAGGACCCTATGTAGGTTCCAAGTTAGAAACCTCTGCACTTGTGGCGGTTTTGACCATGTAGTAACCCTTTAGGAATCTCTTAATGTGTGGATGGCAATTGAAGGGACTTCCCTTCCTACCCCTATCACTGCCAATATGGCTGCCACCTGTCACTTTAATGTACTCACGCTTAGCCCTCTATCCAAACCATCTTGGAGAAAGCTAAGACGCCTCTAATTGATGCATTTAATGGTTCCCAATCATGTTCTGAACACCAAGAGTGAAGGACCCAACAGGTTGTGTTATATACCCTATTTGTGGAGCTCTTCCTAGAAAACTAATACGGTGTCTCTCACCCTGTCAGGGTAAATCAACTCTTCTAGCTGTTTCCACTCGACCTCCTGGCTGTTAGGTTTAGGAGGGCTGGGAGAGGATGTTGTGCCAATCCTAGTGTCAATAAGTCCTTTCCCAGTGGTAGGCACCATGGATCAACAATCTCTTCAGATCCTGAAATTAAGCTCTTGGTGGCCAAAAGTATGGTATCAACACCAATTCTGCCTTCTGTCTGGTGGCTCTGAGTTCTAAAAATTTTATACTCAGTGAGGTCTCTTCCTGAGACCAAACCCCTTGTGTCATTGTCCCTTGAGAGTGGGTTCTCTACCCTGGCAGACTTGCATCTGTGGTCATCACCATCCTCTCTAGATTTCAGATCGGGGATCCCCATTGGAAACAAAAAGGGTTCCAGCCACCACTGCACTGATGCTGAAGTTGTTTTGGCAACTGTACCAGCTTGTAGCCCTAACTGGCCACCACATCCTGGTAAGGTAAGGGAAAATGTCTGTAGAGGTCCGACATGGAACCTTGACCACTGAAGAACTTCATGGCTTGACACCACCATGCTCAGTAGCTTGGCCAGTACCATACCCTCTATCTTGCATTTTTTCAGCCTGTCTATGGTTAGAAGTTGTATGTTATCTCTCCCAAGTGCCTATCTGCACCCCCAGATGTACCCATGATTGAGAGGCATTTAGAGTGCCCTTCTCTATGTTGACCACGAAGGCATGGTCCCTAAAAAAAAAAAGTCACCACCATCTCTAATGCTTCCCCGCTCTGCTGGTAAGAAGGGGCCCTGACAAGGATGTCATCTAGAGATGGTGACAGCCACACTCCCTGAAGTCTCAGGTATGGTACAATGGCCACCATAAACTTGTTGAACCTTCTTGGGAATGACTTCAGGCAGAAAGGCAACACTGGTACTGAAGTGCTTCCCATCATACGCAAAGCGTAGGAACCTGTAGTGAGCCTCTTGAATTGGGATGTGTAAATGGTCCTCCTATAGATTGATGGATGCCAGGAAATCCTTTGCTTGAACATCTGCCAGAGTGGAGTTCAGACTTTTCATCCTGAACATTCTAGTCCTGATGCAATTGTTTAGCCATTTGAGGTCCAAGATTTTCCTGGCATCCTTATTCTTCTTTGGCTCTGGGCATGATATCCTTTTGTACTTGAAGGAAGCTTCACAGTAAGTGAATACAAATCTTCCATTTTATCCGTACAATAAGCCTGGGAGGTAGGTTAGGCTGAAAGTATGTGACTGGTCCAAAACCACCTAGTGAGCTTCCATTTCAAGATGGAGATCTGAACCTGGGTCTCACAGACCCTATCTTAAAAGCTTATACCATGGCCTTGGAGGATGTGCATTTCTTCCAAAAGCTGGTTCTCCCTGCCCCCCCTTCAGGATACTATAAAGCAGTGGTCTTTGAACTGAGTAGACCTGAGTTTAGAAAGGTCAAAGTGTGTTAACATCAGTGTCAGATACAAGTCATGTGACAGGAATAAGGAACCAGAGCTATGACTTCACTGGAGTTAAGGCTAGAACCATGTGTAACCCAGCAGAACCCTGGGTTATTCAAGTCAATAAATGACAGCACCATTGTGCCTTTTAAGCAATTATGAAATTGCTTCAAAAAGAAAACATTCAAGGCAGCATTTATCACAAACCCAAACATTTTACAACCACAGGTATAACTGAATCTTAATTGCTATGAACATACAAACATTTGCAGAGACAGGATCTTCAGTGCCCTTCAGAAAGGCACTCTGAACAAAGGCAAGTCCTAACAAATCATGCCCCAGTAACACAAAGCAAACAGCAAATTAACTCAAGGGAAGGTAGGATGTCTTCTTCCCTGTATAACAAAGTTTGAACCCAGTGGCACCTTTAAGACCAACGAAGGTTTATTCAAGGTATGAGCTTTCGTGTGCATGCACTCTTTTCCAAATACGTTGGAATGGAAGGTAAGAGTTCAAACTTATAGACAGAGGCTGAACAGCAAATTAACATGTCACATGATGATGTTTTACGATATATGTGAAGACAAAACATCATGAGTACCAGAATAAGGAGGCTCACTGGATGCAATGGGAGCCACAAATACCAGTCCCACAGCAGTTTATCTGGTTCCAGGGACAATATTCCACTCTAGGGGTTGTCATTCCAGGCCCAAAGCGGGTTTCTCCAAAGCCACTTTGCATTTTTATTTCAACTTTTCTGTACTGTAATGTGTTTCAATGGAACCCCTGCAAGTCAATTGACTCTCATAGCTCCTGTTATGTTAATAAGCTTTCAAGCACCTCTTATTAATCCCACTGGGCATTTTTGTCATTAACTTTAGCACATCCCCTACACCACGAGAGCTTATAAAATGTTGTCGATCATGGATTCTTGTCCAATATCATTCCTTTTAGTACATCCCTTGGTGTGGCAGTAAACTCCATTTATCCAAACGGGATGTACTATGAAGAAAATCCGGATATAAGTACATTCTGATCTACTTACCTCCACAAGCTTATCTGCCCACGGAGGGACTTGACTCCGAGTTCCGATCCACAGATTCCAGCTCCGGGCTCGTTTAGTGACATTACAGGTTTTCATTTTCGTCTCAATCAAGACATTTCAAGACGGCTTACAACAACTACCATGAAGTCTAAACCACTTATAGTACTAAAACCAGCCATTTAAAAGTGCAGGAACACATTGACGAGAATGAACATCGGTCCCGCACAGAGCCGCCGAGCGTTCCTTTTGACGTTGTTGCTGGAGACGCAGTGCCCCAGTCGACCTCACCTTGCGCACCGGTTTAGACGGCTGGTGGCCGGAGTCAGGCGGCAGGGGGCGGTGCTTCCCCTGGTCAGCACTCCTGGCCCGTCCCGATTCGTCCAGGACGCCGGGGCGGAGTCTGAAGTTGCGTGCGCAGTCCCTGAAGGCCGGCTGCGGAGTTTAGGCGCTCTTCGTTGCTGGGTGAGTTTAGTAGTTGCAGAGGGTGTCGGGGGTGAGTGTGGCGCTGAGGGGACGAGGGAGGAGCGGTGGCAATTGGAGATTGGTGAGTGAATGTGACGTTGCTGTTATATGGGCAGTCTTCAGTGCGAGCCTTTCTCGTTTCTGCGTTCTTGGGGGAGATCCCCCCTGCGTGTCCACAGCACACGCACACCCTTTCCCTTGTTTAACGAAGAACCACATTTGTATTCGTCCGCCCCCCAGTTGGGTTGTCTGTTTAAATGTATAGCCCAGCTCTGCGGATGTCTACTCAGCTACAAGCCCCAAATGGGCATGGGACTCCGGCCTTACTTTTCGCCTTCGTTCTCCCTTCCTTCTTGTGCTGCCTTCGAATGTGTGGCGATTAGGGCTGGAGAGAGGTTAAGACAACGTTGCCAGAGGCTCGCGGATGTTTTGAGGTTTCCCCTGAGGGCTCGTGGTGGTGTTCTTAAATGTTGCACAGCAGTAGGTCTCTAGAAGTTGCAGGTACTTTAATGTGTCTAAATCGCTTAACTTAGTGATTCTTAATGGGGCCCTTATGTTCCTCCAGGAAACCATCTACAAATCATGGTGGGGGACTTGCACTGGCTTTAGGCAATCAATGGAGTAAACTGCTTTGCCCCATTCTGAGGATAAAATCCCAGGTTTTTCTAGCAAGCCCATAAACATAGGTACACATTAAATAGGAATCAAGCCTAACATTAAGCAGCTGACTGATAGGAATCATATGTGTCATTGAATGTTGGTCACTGAGTTGGTGAACAACTACATTAAAAAAACATTCTAAAAAGAACAGGGCATAAAAAGAACATTTCATACAAGGTAACTTGCTTTTCTAGGTACATTTCAGGCTTATGTTTATATATTTATCTAGTTTCCTAATTCGGTAACTGTAAGAAGAAGAAGAGTTGGATTTATACCCCGTCCTTCACTTGGAGTCTCAGAGCAGTTTACAATCTATTTCCCTTCCTCTCTCCACAACAGACATCCTGTGAGGTAGGTGGAGCTGAGAGAACTCTCAGAGAATCGTGACTGACCCAAGGTCTCCCAGCTGGCTGTAGAAGTGGGGAATCAAACCCGGTTTTCCAGATTAGCGTCCACTGCTCTTAACCACTACACTAAACGGGCTCTCCACCAAACCACTACTCCAAACTGGCCATGTATGCTTCATCTCTGTGTTGTATGTATATAAATGTTGCTCCCCCCCCACCAATTATGTCCTATTTTTTTACTAGTGTGCTTGTTTGAGCTTGGTCGCCACCTCAGACCCTCCCATGGTTGCCTCCTGGTCGAACCCTTCAAGCTGACCTTAGCAGGGTTTCTCTGCTTTACAGTTGCATTGTAATGTCTTCCCCAGGGAGGTGCAAAGGGGATCCTGCTGTCTGCCTTCTGTAAGAAATGTAAGGCTGATCTTCTTAGGTGAGCCATTTGTAGTTAACTATATAAGGATGTTATGGTTTTTGAAAGAAGGTTGTATAGCTGTGTTTTGCTTCACTTTTTAATTTTAATTACTTGTTACAAGGAAAAAATGACACTTGGATAAGCCACCATGGTTGATGGGAAAAGTGGCATATAAATATTTTAATTAATTGGGGGGATTGATGATAATAGGTACTTGGGGGCAGTAGTGGATTAAAGGTTGAACCCAGCTTTAAGTACTTTGACCTTGTGTTTGTAACAGGAAAGAACATTAAATCTGTTATAAAGCCTGGAAGATTCTGTGAAGAATTATGGAAGATAAAAGACAAAGAGCTAGAGTACAGGGTGGCTGGGCTGGCCCTGCTAACATAAGAACAGCCTCTCGTGCAGGCAAGATCCTATTTCTCTGTTTCAATGTACAAAAATGAACTGATAATGTGCATATATAGCACATTCAAACGTTCAAAGGATAAGTTGTCTTGTAACCTTTGCAGCAACCCCTAGTTTAGTAAATTCTTCACGTTTGCGCTTACTTCTGTTAATCTAAGCAGATAATCTGGACAGTAATAACTTGGTGCACTCGTTCTCTGTGTCTGTTGGTAAACACACGGCCCCCTCACAGAACGAAGGGCTCCGTGACTGGGGGGAGGGGCATTATGAGTAAACTGGTTTGTAGTGCATATGTACTTGTAGAGATAGAACAGCCTACACTGAATTGACATGCAAATATATATTTCCCTATTTTAATTGTCTCCAGCATATATGTTACATTTTAAATGGTTTGGCTGATCTGTTTCCTTTTTGTCTTAGCTTCGGGGGTTTCCAATCCCAGTAATCAAGTTCTTTCAAGCATTGCACAGTCCGAGGTGAGAAGAGAGAAGCTGATTCCATCTGAAAGGCAATTTGTTTTTAAAGCACCACAAGAGGTATGTATCAAATCGGTTTTTATCGTTTTAGAAAAAAGAATGGTTATTCTTTGCTTCATACAGATGCTTAAAAAGTGTACCTCAGTCCAATTCATTGTCAATGCCGTGAGTTATGTACTGGTTGGGATATAATAGCTTTACTGTTTCCTTGCTTTATGTTCTAAAACTTCTGCTATTCCTTATTTGTCATGGATGTCAGCTATATTGTCAGGGTAGCTGGTTGGTTTGTGAAAGTGGTAGTTTCTGTGGTTATGTTCCTATTACCACTATCCAGTCAGTACAGTTTTCTGGTTAGCTAGCCAAAACCCAGTCCTGGATGGTAGTTGGGCCTCTGATAGGTCTAGTTGTATCAGCAGAGCACATAATGTGCTTTGCCAGCACATGAACCTGCCCTGTACTGGCCCTTCTAGGCTAGTATTGTCTGCTCTGAATGGCAGCGGTTCTCCGGAGGCTTTAAGTAGAGTTCATCATTGTGGTGCCTGTGCAGTAACACATGTGCAAGACACAAAGGGTGCCTCTGGTTGTGTTTCCCAACCCAATTTGACAAACACACGACACAGTCCTGTAGAGAGGAATTCACTAGAATATTTATTAATTAATAAAGGAAGAGTACAGATCTCAAGGTTTTGGATCCCTGAATACCAACAGACTCTTCAAGTGTTATAATGGGTGACATAGGATTTTATACTCAAGATGACACACACAAATAAAACAAGATTATTGGTTCCATCAAACATCAGCACTCTGACCTAACAGGTCTCTGATTGGCGGAAAACCTTTTAGGCTGGGCTTTCCCAAGTAAAGTTTTTTCTTTTAGCTGAACAATAAGTGTTTCTTTCTCTTAGACTGTAAAATTCTAAAAGTATCTGTATAGCTGATATGGTTTACAAGGTGCCATTGTTCTTTGTTTAGCCAGAGACATGTGCAGTTATAGCTGGCCTGCCAAGGCCATAGGCCTCAGCAAAAATAGCAAGTTAACATTTTGTTCTTTCAGCATTTTACCTTCCCAGCATGCATCCAAACAACAGTCACAGATGAACCAAAGTTCCATGTATTATGGAAGTGCTAAGTGTACCTATCATAGATAAACAGATAAAAAGATACGTTATCCGAAAGAATTATGTTGTTAATGAATTGGAAAAGGAGAAAAAATTCAAGAAAGTAATAGAGGTTTGAGCACTGTGGGAAGTCATAAGGGGGGGAGATATTTGGATAAAAGGATATGAATAGTTTGTTATATGACGTATAATTTTACTTATTATTATATCCTAATAATTTTTTTAAAAAAGAATCGTTAGTAAAGAAGTCATTATTTTAGCTACTCAGTCTCTGTTATTCCTGGGCACTGGGAATTCTGACTCCTGTATACATAGGTTATGGTCCTATATTTAATTCCTATTTCCATTTAATAATCATAATTCCCTCAAGCTTCTTAATAAAATAAGGTAATTTGGCTAACAACATGATAATCCCGCCCCAAGAGACCTGGAATGTGCAGGTGCAGATGGAATCCATCTAGAAGTTGCCTTGAGACATGTGCAGTTATAGCTGGCCTGCCAAGGCCATAGGCCTCAGCAAAAATAGCAAGTTAACATTTTGTTCTTTCAGCATTTTACCTTCCCAGCATGCATCCAAACAACAGTCACAAATGAACCAAAGTTAATACCTGAATACATTCATGATGTTAGAATAATAAATGACACTTAACATATGTATTATGGAAGTGCTGAGTGTACATACTAAGTTCAAACTGTTAGTCAGTGGCAGAGTATAAAGTGTTTCATAAACTCTGCGTACAACACATGGATACTGCACACTCATAAGCCTGCTACAGATTTTTTTTGAAGCTCAGGATGCCCAAAGGAGCTCCATCCCCCTCCCCCATGCTGTTTCCTGCCTTTTCCAGGGCATCCTTCCCTCAATTGTCTCTCTGCTGCTGCTGAGAGAGGTTCTATGACAATTTCACCCTTCCTCATAGGATTTCCCTTTATATTGTTTTTAGCTGAGCAGCCCCTTTTCCTTTCTTATTCATTTTTCTCTGACTGTCCCACCTACTCATTTGAATGTATATTGGGAATTGCTGACCCAGCTTAGGGAACTGAGAGGAGGGACTGAAATCTGAGGCTGATGGTAAATCAAAGCTAACAAAGTGTTTTATTTCACTTTAAGGGGAAATGGTCAGGTAGGAATCAGGTTTAGGACTTATGAGGTGAACAAGTAACAAAATAAGCAGCAGATAATTTGTCACAAACAAGTAACAGTTTATGTTATTCAGACAGGTCTTTAAAACTTGAAGTGAGATTTCTTGGCAGTCTCTGCTTGCAGAAATAAACATAAGCGGGGGGCGTGGCGTCGCGCTGGTAGCGTATGGACGTCTGAGACTTCGGCTCCCGCTCTGACTCTCTAAAAAAGCTATTTTAAACGTGGAACTGGTCTTTATTCCTCAATCCAAAGATGGGTAAACTTACTACTGGCAGATCTAAAACCTCAAACGCCTCTACAGCATCGGTAAAGGCATATTTTCCGAGGGCAGCCAAGGAAAACTCCCGCTCTTCAGAAGCCCGTTTATCTGCCAAAATGGCGGCTGCCGCGGCTTCCGACACGGAGGACGAAGCTTTACAACTCACGCCAGAGGTAATTACTCTTTTAGACAACTTAGAAGACCGATTTGCGCATCGGGTAGAAAATCTACTTAAACCGATGGCAGACCAATTGCAAGACCTTACTGAAACCGTTCAGGCCATCTCTCAAACGGCCGAAACGGTGCTCGAACAAAGTATAACTCTACAAAATGAAGTTCAAGACCTACAAACTAGCGAAACATGGGCCAGATCAAAGATTATGGAACTTGATAACGCCTCGCGTTTTCACAACCTAAAATTTAGAGGCTTTGCCGAGTCCTGCGAAGGAGAAACTGATCTTCCCATTTTTCTAGCAACGTGGTTGGCATCCATTTTAAATCTGGAGGAGGGAATTGCGCCGCTTATTGAACGCGCCTATAGACTGGGTGCACGCAAACCAGGCACCTCTAATCTTACAAGAGATATAGTGGCCAGATTCCCAGACTATCGTACCCGGAACAAAATACTTAAAGAAGCATCAAATAGCGATCTGTTTGTTCATGAAGGCAAAAAAATTCAAGTCTTCCAAGACTTGTCCCCAGAGACTTTGCAACGTCGCAGGGACATGAAGCTCATTACCAAACGCTTACAAGAAGCTAAGATAACCTATCGCTGGTCACCACCGAGCAGACTGACGGTTCGCAAGAATAATGAAACGCTCACGGCAACTGATTTATTATCTGGAACATCACTGCTGCAAAAGCTTCATCTTGACTTACCAACGGAGCTGCGCACACACCCAGAAGCGGCTGATACTTACCTCGCTGGGCAAAAACGCTGGAAGAGATTAAGTCCAAAACACCGCTCCTGAATGTGTTGAAGTTATACACGTTTTTGAAAGCTGCCGTGTGCACCTAAGGTCTTTTAAACTTTGACTGTTCCACCTGCAAACATTTTTTTTTCTTTTTTTTTGGAGGGTCGGGGGGGGATGATTGGAGTCTCTTGCTCCTCTGTTGTTCTACATCACCTGGATAAGAGAAATCCTTTTTTGTAAGGTTTCTCGTTTGTTTTGTTTTCATTATTCAGGTGTTAACCTCTGTGTGAGGTTGGGGATGTGTTTTGGTGTTAGTTCTAGTTCTTGGTTCGAGGGGGGGAAGGGGAAAGGAGGGGGGAGGA
>NW_015172598.1:91809-132888 GCF_001447785.1 Gekko japonicus | reverse complement strand
AACAGTAAATTTGTACGCAACCTACTAGACACTCCTCCCACGAAATTTGAATCCATTATTCAGACAACTCTTTATGCTTCCTCTCACAAAGGTTTATTATCCAAAATTTATGCTTTATTACAAACCATGACAAAATATCGCCCATTTCCATACCAGAAGTCGTGGGAAAAAGATTGTAATCTGCAATTTTCAGAAGACCAATGGAGCGATATTTGGTCATCTAACATTTACGTTACCAATATTTTGAATGTCAAACAACTCTCTTTTAAATTACTGACGAGATGGTATATCACTCCAGTAAAGCTACACCATACTAATAGATCCATTCCATCTTGCTGTTGGAAACAATGCTCACAAATTGGTTCTTATATACATGTATGGTGGGAATGTTCATTAATACAAGATTTCTGGGTAAAAATACTTTATCAGATCAAACTTATTACTGATTATGAAGTACCTCTTTTACCTGAAACTGTTTTGTTGAATTATTGGCATGATGAGTCTGTCCCGAAATATAAGAGAGATCTTATTGCCATTCTTCTAGTAGCAGCTAAACTGTGTTTGGCTACAAAGTGGAAAGTTCCTACAGTACCAAACATTTCCACTTGGAGGAACAAGTTGTGGGACTTTTTTGTTATGGCCAAAATTTCAGACTCATTGAAAGCTGCAGAATCTTGTTCCTACAAATCTAAATTGGCGGAGACCTGGTTCCCACTACTAAAATATCTTAATAACTTGTCTGAAAAACCCCACAATAAATTATATTCACAGTTTGCCCATTTTTGATTTGTGTTGTATATAACGTTTGAACTGCTACTACTTTGTTTATCTGAACACGGAGATTGTATGTCAACAGGAATTGAGCATTGTTTGTTCTGCGGAAGCTCGTTATTGTTATTGTTATATTGTTAAAAAAAATTTAATAAAAAGAGTTGTAAAAAAAAAAAAGAAATAAACATAAGCTTCTTGGTCTCATAGACACTAAAACTGGTGAAGTTGGGAACATTCACACAAGTTCTAGTTTCCTTCCTTATCCACTGGCTAGGGATCATCCCCACCTTCCAAAAGCTGTTTCCCTCAGACTTGATAGAAATGGGCTACATGTCTCATTTCCCTAACTCAGTATTCTTCTTCATCCTCTCACAGTCTGTCTGTCTCTCTCTCACTGTCACTGTTAACTGTCAACTCTCAGCTGAAGAATTCCATTTGAATCCTGTCACTCAAGGTTCTCAGACCAAGTTACAGCATTAACCGTTTACTATCCATCATAGGTTCATTTACAGAAACTCAGTTTTCTTCACCAGAACTACTGCCAACAGTTAAATCTACCTTGACTATTTCACAAGAGTCTATAGCTTAAAAGATGACACAAGTGTTCTTCAAAAAATGTAGGTCTTATGGGTCAAAATTTCCCCATCTGAATGATCATGACCAATGCCTTTTATGCCTCAGCGAAGAGCATATTTCGTGATGCTTTATTTGTTGCTAATTCACTCCAAAGTCAAGGCATGGTAGATCTTCCCACCTAAAAGTGGCATTTGGGGAAAAAGCTTCATCTGCCACTGCTCGAGAAAAAGATCCAAGCACCACACTGTCACGAGATGGAGTGCAGGCAGGGCGAGCGTGGGATAGTCCGGGTCCAGTCCAAGGTCGAAAGCCAAGAGGGCAGGAAACCAAATAACCAAGTCCAGAGCACAAACCGTAAGCGTAATCGTCAAGCCAGGGTCAAGGGAAACAGGAGACAAAATTCCAGAATCCAGGACACGAACCAAAAGTGTCATTGTCAGAGCTGGAGTCAAGGAGCCGAGAGTTCAAAGCAGGAAACAGGAACTGGGAACACGGGCGAGGTGGGTGCAGTAGCGTCGTCAAGCTGACTAGTTGCTGGCACGAAGAACCGATAGGGAGTGAGGAGCTAAGTATCCCTTTGGGGCTGTTGTCAATTAGCGGCAAGAGTGTGTGTCCCGGCTCTGGTTAGAACTGAGGGCTGAGGGACCGCCTGCTGTGCAGGTGCATCTCTCGCTGCTGGGATGCCAAGTCCCGTTGGAGCTGATTTTGCAAATGTGCAACTGGGTGGGGGGTGAATCAGGAGGGCTGTCCGTCGTGCATTGTTTTGTCCCAGCTGTTGCTGGGGCAGACTCTGCGGCTTCATTGGGGTCAGGTGTAGATTCTGCCGGAGCCAGGAGCTCATCCTCAGCAGGACTCATGACAATTGTTATGTTCCATCTTGGAAGGTGAGACAAGACTTGGAACCCCCTGTCCCATGTCATCAGCTCCCCTCATCTCACTGTTTGGGTGCACTTCTGCAGTTGGTTCCAATGGGTTTGTATTTGACATTGTCCTGTTTGCCACGCCAAGACCTCCAATGTGACTATTATGACCAGGTCTGGGATTCATGCAGTCCCCTCAGTTCTGACCAAGCAGGGGTAGACCCTCGTCATATAGATGAACTAAGTCTCCCACAAGATCCACAGGAAGGGTTCCATGGACCAAGTGATTTAGCCTCCAACTGTGACCAACTTGCATATGATGAGAGAGATCCAGATTACATTTCTGAACCATCACCCGAGGATATTATGCTGGAACCATCCATGTACTCACCTGTATGTTGAGGACCTGTATATATATGATGAGTAACTCATTTGAATGGTGAGATCCTTAGAAATTGATGTTTCATGTGCTTCTCCAAGGGCAACAGACCTAGTATTTAGAATAATGCATCCCAGGAATACAGGTCCCATCACATTCCTACTCCTGGAGGGTCTCCTTGAAGTCACTACTGGACCTTGGCTTCATCCAGCATCAGTACCACTTTCTGCTAGGCATATTGAAAATCAATACAGAACCAAGCAAGGCTGCCATTTCCTCTTGCAGCACCCCTGGCTAACTTTCTGGTCATAGATTGCACCCAAGGAAAAAACAAGTGCACTCAACATTCAGCCCTTATTTATAAAAAAGGCTGTAAACCAGACGGAATAAGCAGAAAACTCTATATCTCCTTTCCCCTTGGCTCAGGATTGTCAATTACCAATGTATCATGGCCTGCTATCAACTTTTCCTTTGGGATGGTATTGCACCCTACCTAGAAATGTTGCCTGAAGCACGAGCTGACAAAGCTGTTAGCCCTAGAAGCATCAAAGCTGTCCAGACATCACATCTCTGCAGCCAAACTCATTAAACTGCTCAGCCTGTGCCTAGCCATGGCAATAGCATTACATCATCATTCCTGCCTCAGGTCCACATTGTGGTGCCTGTGCAGTAACACATGTGCAAGACACAAAGGGTGCCTCTGGTTGTGTTTCCCAACCCAATTTGACAAACACACGACACAGTCCTGTAGAGAGGAATTCACTAGAATATTTATTAATTAATAAAGGAAGAGTACAGATCTCAAGGTTTTGGATCCCTGAATACCAACAGACTCTTCAAGTGTTATAATGGGTGACATAGGATTTTATACTCAAGATGACACACACAAATAAAACAAGATTATTGGTTCCATCAAACATCAGCACTCTGACCTAACAGGTCTCTGATTGGCGGAAAACCTTTTAGGCTGGGCTTTCCCAAGTAAAGTTTTTTCTTTTAGCTGAACAATAAGTGTTTCTTTCTCTTAGACTGTAAAATTCTAAAAGTATCTGTATAGCTGATATGGTTTACAAGGTGCCATTGTTCTTTGTTTAGCCAGAGACATGTGCAGTTATAGCTGGCCTGCCAAGGCCATAGGCCTCAGCAAAAATAGCAAGTTAACATTTTGTTCTTTCAGCATTTTACCTTCCCAGCATGCATCCAAACAACAGTCACAGATGAACCAAAGTTCCATGTATTATGGAAGTGCTAAGTGTACCTACTAAGTTAAACCTGTTAGTGGCAGAGTATAAAGTGTTTCATAAACTGTGCGTACAACACATGGATACTGCACACTCATAGGCCTGCTACAGAGGATTTTTTTGAAGCTTAGGATGCCCAAAGGAGCTCCATCCCCCTCCCCCATGCTGTTTCCTGCCTTTTCCAGGGCATCCTTCCCTCAATTGTCTCTCTGCTGCTGCTGAGAGAGGTTCTATGACAATTTCACCCTTCCTCATAGGATTTCCCTTTATATTGTTCTTAGCTGAGCAGCCCCTTTTCCTTTCTTCTTTGTTTTTCTCTGACTGTCCCACCTAGTCATTTGAATGTATATTGGGAAATGCTGACCCAGCTTAGGGAACTGAGAGGAGAGACTGAAATCCATGTACGATAGTTTGTTGGCCTTATGTTTGCCTGTCTCTGGGAAAAATATCTAAATAGCCACAGACAGTATCACAACTATGTACTACATGCAAGGCTGCCATTTCCTCTTGCAGCACCCCTGGCTAACTTTCTGGTCATAGATTGCACCCAAGGAAAAAACAAGTGCACTCAACATTCAGCCCTTATTTATAAAAAAGGCTGTAAACCAGACGGAATAAGCAGAAAACTCTATATCTCCTTTCCCCTTGGCTCAGGATTGTCAATTACCAATGTATCATGGCCTGCTATCAACTTTTCCTTTGGGATGGTATTGCACCCTACCTAGAAATGTTGCCTGAAGCACGAGCTGACAAAGCTGTTAGCCCTAGAAGCATCAAAGCTGTCCAGACATCACATCTCTGCAGCCAAACTCATTAAACTGCTCAGCCTGTGCCTAGCCATGGCAATAGCATTACATCATCATTCCTGCCTCAGGTCCACGGCAATTCCACAGGAAATACAACAGAATTGAAGACCTGTCTTTCAAGGGCGCAGACCTATCCAGACCAATACAGATGAGGTGCAGAAAGACAAGCTCATGGCTAAGATCCTTGGGGGTGATTCCCTCTACTCCATCTACTCTTAAAGCCTAGGCCTTTCTTCATACTTCTGTACATGCAGAGGGGGAGGCCACCTACTGCTTCACCTTTCCTATTCCAACAGGCTTCCCTACATGCCTGCCAGTCAGCCTCCTGTCCAACAGAGGAGAAGTTTCCCCACTCTGAAGATCAAAGCTAGGTCCCAGTGGCTCAAGCCCCATTAACCTGCAAAATGAGGCTTTTGACGATTACAGCCCAAGCCCGGAACATCAACCAACAGAGAAACTGGATCCTCATCAACTCAACTAGCAAGACATTTCTGAAGACCAGTGGGTACTCAGCATCTTGTCAACAGGGTATGCCATGGAATTTGTCTTTCTTCCAGCCTGCTGTCCCCTGTCATCCAGCTCTCCCTTCCCTTCTCCAGAACTCCTCACAGAAGTCGACACCCTCCTCAGCAAGAAAACAATCATAGAAGTGCCTGCAAAAGATAGGCACTCAGGGTTCTACTCCAGATATTTTCTGGTCAAGAAGAAGGGGTGGGTGGGTGAGAGCCATCCTAAACTTGAGAGGCCTGAATGAGTTTGTGTTAATTAGAAAGTGTTAATGACTTCCACCACATCAGTGGTACTCCATGGAAGGCTATGCATGTGCCTACTTCAGCTGTGGTTTGTCAGGATTTTCAACCCTCTTTGTTACCACCATTACAAAAAATTGAACACCCCAAAGCACATGGTATGGTTCAGGCACTGGTGGACTCTAGGAGACTGGTGGCCTCTGTAGTTAACATGGCCTCCTTATCAGGCTGGGGCACACTCATCCAAAATGTGTCAGTCAGCCAAACTTGGTCCTCCCAGGAAATGCTCCTCCATATCAACATGCTAGAACTCAAGGCCATGTACAATAGCTTGTTGGCCTTATGTTTGCCTGTCTCTGGCAAAAATATCTACAGACAGTATCACAACTATGTACTACATAGATAAGACAGCATGTTCTCTCCCACACTGTGCCACATATCCACATTAACCTGGGAATGAGCAGTCTCCAATGATGGTGCCATCCAGGCCATTCACATAACTGGGGTCAGCAACTGACTAGTGGACTTTCTCAGTCATATCCTGCTATTATCTCCCAAATGGAAGCTCAACTAGGATTTTCTTGCATTGATCTTCAAATGTTGAGGAACACCTACAATAGATTTATTTGCCATGAGTCAAAAGGGGAAATGCAGATCATGTTGCTCCCAAGGCTCACAAGATCCATGCTCACCAGGAGAGACATTTCAAATTCAGTGGACAGGAGACCTGCTATATGTCTTTCCCCCACTACCACTGATCCCCAGAGTCCTCTACTAAATGAGACAGGGATACACATCTGCCTTCCCTCTGGTCCAGACAACCATGATTCCAGACTCTGCTAGCCATGGCCCGCAACTGCTACATTCCACTTCCACAGGAACACATCCTCCTCCTGCAGGGGGCCCATTCCTACATCCAAACATTGTCAGCCTTCATTTAACCGTGTGGTACAGTCAGTGACCCAACAGACAATTTCCCAAAACTATCAAAGAAGACCTACTGGAATACCAGTCACCTGGTGTCTCTATTCGGACATATGGAAATATTTCTATACATGGGCCATAGAGCATCAGCCCACTGCCTGATAGGTAAAGTTTTTGAATACCTCCGAAACCTAGATTGAGGAGGCCTTTCCTCCACTTCCACTTGAGTCCTTCTAGCTGCTATGCCATGCTTTAACATTCATGTTGTCAGAAAGTCCCTGTTTGCTCAGGGGGAATCCAGACTTTCCCCCCCAAAGGGCTACTGAATCATTTTCCCCCCAGGTCAGCCTCTGGTTTCTCAGTAGAGCCTCTTGCTCATGCTTTCACAACTTATGGGTAAACCATTTGAACCAATAGCCACTTGTCACCTCTGTCTACTCAGTATGAAAACAGTGTTTCAAGTCACCGTAACATCAGCCAGATGAGTCAGCAAACTACAGGCACTGAGACGTGACCCTCCCTCCTTGAAAATACTTGACACTAGGGTAGTCCTCCACACTTCTCTGCAGTTCCTACCTGAGGTGATATCCAAGTTCCACCAAAACCAGGGCATTACCCTGCCAGTATTATACGCTCAACTGCAAATAACAGAATGAGACCTTCACTCTCTAATTGTTCAGAGGGCAGTCCTCTTCTACTTAGAACAAAATCCTTTTAGAAAGATGACAACCTGTTCATCACTTCAGTAGGCCCCAGCCTGGGCAGAAAGCTGTCAGCCTGGTCCATTTCTAGATGGACAGTTATGTGAATCAAACTGTGTGTGTTACAAACAAGTGTGATTTGGCTGTCCACTGCACCTTACTCTACTTGGGTGCAGTCTACATAAACTGCTTTTCCTCATGGTCTCTCCATTGATTCCATCTGCAAGGCTACAATATGGTCCTCCTCCTGTACCTTTGCAAGATACTACGTGATGGACACAGATGCCATGGTCTCTGTGGTCTCTGTTCAACTGAGCGCTCACACCTGCCTTCCTGAGACTGGTAAGTTTGCTCGCTAATCTCCCATGTGGGACTGCACAGGTACCATGATGATGAAAGCAGGGTTGTACTTACCTGTAACTATTGTTCATTTAGTGGGCACCTGTACAGTCACACATTCTTTCCTCCTGCCCTGCCGCAAGCTCATAACAATCTGATAGCTTTATCTTTCTGGCAGCAGCAGAGAGAGAACTAAAACTGAGGGAATGATGCTGGAAAAGGCAGGAAATAGCGTGGGGGAGGGGGATGGAGCACCTCTAGGCATTTTGAGCTTCAAAATATTCTGTGTGCAGCAGGTCTGTGCATGTGCACTACCCCCATGTGTGACCACTCGATGAACAATTGTTACAGGTAAGTGCAGCCCTCCTTTCTTCCATCTCACCTATTTCCTTTTAACTGGAGAAGCAGATTCTTCACTACTGAGCCTGGTGTGCAGTGCCTTGGCTCATAGGATGTTTTTCTGAAGCAACTGTTCTGCATGTGTTTATGAAAATATAGATGCTCTCATGGTTCAGTTATCAAACCAGCCCTTTTTTCCTGAGATGGGTCTGTGTTCCTGCTGTACAATTTACATATTTGTTGTTTTGCGGCTTAGGTGGTACGAAAAGTCCCAGAGCCCATAATCATAGAGTGAGTATGATTTCCATGCTTCGTGTGCTGAATCCTGTTCTTCTCACATGGGGAGATGCAGAACATTAGCCTTTCTCCCACATTCACATCATAACAGCAATAGAAATGGCCCCAGTGACTAGCAGCCATTGTGGCTCTTGCTGCTTGTACAGTTAAATAAAGGTAGTACATTTTCTTTGATAGCCCATATGTATGCTTGAATCTTTAGTATGTCTTGTCAGTTATACAAGTTCTCTCATTGTGGTAGTCCCATGATGGCTTTTTTCTCACCTTGTCTGCAGGAAACAGGGCCAGTATGAGATCAGCGCGTTGCCATCAGGAGTGTCTCGGTAAGCAGATAAGACACCTCTCTAACAATTGGTGATTGTGACAGAAAAATGTCATCTGTTTGAATCCTGTGCAAAAACCTCCACTGATGGGAAGGGATTTTGGTTGGCAGAGGGAGAATTCCTTGCCGCTTCCTCCTGCTACAGCTCCATATATCACTAGATCTAATGGGTGAAAATCACAAGGGAGTTGTTACTAGCTAAATATCAGGAGAAACTTCTTAACTGTACCTAACCACTGTAAGAGTGGTTGAGCAGTGGAACAGACTGCCTCAGGAGGTGGTGGGTGCACCTTCGCTGGACATTTTTAAGCGGAGGCTGGATGACCATCTTTCGGCTACGCTCCTGCAGAGTGCAGGGGGTTGGACTAGATGACCTGCAAGGTCCCTTCCAACTCTAACATTCTATGATTCTATGATCAGTATTTTGCCTTTTTGTAGTCTACCTTTCTCTCCAAGACTCAAGGTGGATTACACATAACTTTGTTGTCCTGAGTCTTTCATCCAAATTATGTTTCTTTTAATAATAAAACAGCCAATTGTTGGTTCTAATGATACTCTCCATGTCTGTAGTATTCTTCACCAGCAGCTGTGTTGTGCGTCTGCTGCATAGCTAAAGAAATGCTCCTGGATATATTTCTTTTTGGGTTACTTACCTGCAACATGATCACATGGAACTTCAGGTTTCAGTAAAAGGAATTCCTTGGGACATCTTTGCAACTTTTAAATGAGAAACAAGCTGGCATCCAGCAAAGAGCTTTTGAGAGGATGAATGACAGCATGGAAATCTCCTCCCCCAGCATTTTTCTAAACTCTTGGGCTTGTGGAGGATAATCCGCACCGCCACTGGCCCTCAGTTGCTTGCACTGTTCCATTCTTTCCGGAGCACGTTTAGTCCTCATCAGCCTTTTTAAAGGCCTTTTTTTGCTCATTTAGTTAATCTATAAAGTCACGTGTTTCTGTTTACCTGGGGAATTCTCTGAGTATGGAACAAATCTTACTGTGAATGACCTAGTTTTGCAGCTTTCATCATCCACACAGTGACTGTGTTACTATGAGATAAAGTGGTACTTTCAGACCTGTCTTTATAATACCGTGTTTCCCCGAAAATAAGACACTGTCTTATATTTAGTTTTTCTCAAGAAGACACATTAGGGCTTATACCACAAATGCATAGAAATCCTGCTAGGGCTTATTTTTGGGGTAGGTCTTATTTTCGGGGAAACAGGGTATAGTAAGAAATGCTTGTCAAATGTATTCTAAATAAATGCAAAGAATTGTTGGATCTCTGTTTCCTTGTAGGTAACAAGATATTCTGGCTCTAAACAGTTTAAAAACTTAAGAAGAGGCCTGATGGCTTAGTCCAGTGGTCTATCTAGTCCAGGAACCTGTCTCACACAGTGGCCAACTAGTTACTATGGAGGTGCAACAGCAGTTCATAGACGCTGAGACTGTCCCTTGATGTTGCCTCTTGGCACTGGTATTGAGAAGTTGACTGCCCTTTAGTTCCCTTTAGTCACTAGCTAGTAGCCACTGATAGACCTGTCCTCTTATGATATCCTCCCACTTACATAGCTATCTACTTACCTGATGCTTTCAATGAGGGATATCTCTATCATTTCATTAGCCTCCCGAGGCTGTTCAGCTGTGTTGACCACAAATGTTTTCTGAATAGTTCTGCTAAGTCCTATTGTTTCTGCCGCCATGGTCTTCCACAATGAAGAGCCAGTGTACACCATTTGTGGTTTTATGCTTTACTCTTAGAGTCACACTAACAAGCAGAGATGTTTGAAACAGCTGTGCACTGGGATTCTTAGTTGTGTGCCATTCAGTGAATACCAAAGAATTGATCTGTAGTATTGCAGGTAAACAATACCAGCCTTTAAAAGCACATATAGTAGTCCTAACTGACCTCTGTTTGTGAAAAGTACATGTAATATCATTGACTTAAAAAGATCCCATATCCCACAAAACAGTTGAATTAACTTTGAATGAAAACCATGCATCAAAAAAAGGTAGAAGGGTATTTGCCTGAAACAGAAATGCAGTTGTATATGACTATACAGGTACAGCACATGCTGTCTTGAAAATGGAGAGTCTTATGCTCCCATATAATCTGCCTCTTTCTTGTGATAGGCTTCATTTGATCCCTGGCTTCATTGATTCACAAGAAGCTGACTGGATGTTTGAACAGCTCCTCCAGGAGGTCCCTTGGAGGCAGAGAACACACACCAGAAAAGGTCATTGTACTGTCACTCTTTCATGTAATCACACCCTCTGCTTTTACCACTGCGAACCCGTTCTGATTTGGACACTTTGACCATGCATAGCATACTTTCCTGTATACCTTTTGAAAAGTCAGAAATCACCCTACTTTCTGTGGTCTTTTTACGATTCCTGGGTGTCCAGTGCCATTAATAAGGGATGTTAGGATGGAGTCTCCAGCAATTGACTGTAGAGCACTGACCTTGCCTGGAGCAGTATCACAGTGCAGATCATTTAGGGATGGAGCACCAGCACTCATTTTATACAACCCTTCTTGGCACTTCCACAGGGATTGCAAAACAAGACGGAACGAAGCGTTGCATGGGAGTGGGGAAATGTGTTTGGCAGTTCAATCTCAGAACCAGAACAGAAGGCAAACGTGTGTGATGGGCTTGCCCTGAAGCAGGGTTCCTCAGTGTGGTACCTGTGGGTGCTGTGGTGCCCACCAGGACTTCCTTCGGCACCCCTACCAAGCTTTTGAGAAAGTGAGTGGGGGCCCTTTTATTGGCTGCCCTCATTCAAATGAAAGGGTTTCCCACTGGAAGATGAGGAGGACTGGTAAGCATCTGGGCTTTCCTTCATGCCTGATTCCATTCCCCCTTCAAGAGTCCCTTCTTCCCAGGAGGTGGGAGGAGGGAAAATACCCCATTTGGCTCCACCTCCCGAGGCAGCCATTTTAGGGTAGTGCTCACCCCCCCACACTCTCAAAATTCCAGAGGTGCTCACAGGCTCAAAAAGGTTTTGGGGATCCTGCCCTAAAGCAAAACTTTAGATATCTATCCTAGACATAATGGCTGTGAGCATGCTGTTCTGGTTTTGTCCACATGAGGGCAGTTGTGCTGTTTCTCACTTTCTGCAGTTCTGCATTGCACACAAGATTACAGAAGCTGGTATATGAACTCCTAGACATCTTCTTGGCTTTATCATATGGCTTCTGGGTCCCATATAGTATGCTGAAAATGGGATTTGCTAAGCTTTGATATGGAGAAGGCAGGAAAATCAAGTACAGAAGGAATCCTGGGGTGGGGTTCCCCACTTCAATTTTCAAGCTGTGCACAGGGATCTTTACTGGGACATACTTAACTCGTCCCATTATGGAACTATTGACTGTTTTTTTATAGGAATTATACAGATTGTTCTGTTTGTTTTTTAGATCTAACTTATGAGGAGCCCAGACTCACAGCATGGTATGGTGAACTTCCATACACTTACTCTCAGCTGACTTTGCAACCAAATCCTAATGTATGTATGTATTTATAAGTAGCTGTTGTTACAGAGAATGGGGGGGGGGACTTGTAGTGATTGCTTATTCCTTAGCCCTTTATAGGAGATGCCACAAGCACTGAAAGTAGTACTGGCATTTGTTTGAAATCAGGATTCTTTTGAGAGTGACTGCATATTTCAGCAGTGGTGGTGGACCATTGAACTCGGATGTTTGTCTCATATACATTTGACTGCTACAATTTACTTAGTCCATGTTTTAAACCTGCCTTGTTCATCATTCATCTGCACTGCAAAGTTCTGTCCCTCAGTATTAAAACTGTAAGCATAGTTTAACTTTCTTGTAAAAATTACTGTGGCCAGTAGGATCCATTTTGAGAATAATTTCTGTGGTGGTAACCTAGTGAATTTTCCATAACAATTGGACTGTGATGGCATCTTCGGTTACTGAATAATGCTTGCAGCCTGAACAGGATTCGTTGTATGCTGAGCTCACCAAGAGGGTTGTTGCAGTGAAGGGGAAAACCAAAGAAAATCTTGCAGTGATCAAGTGCTGAGTAGTACTGGCTGAGTGTGAAGGAAGAGTGACTCTTGCTCAGTTCTATACTTCCAGCAATCAAATGATTTTCCTTTTTTGCATACCCATGTTAATAGGGGTTTCATTACATTGAATAGAAAATATAAGATCACCAGTCATACCATCTCCTGACAGGAACATCTGTAACTTGTGCATTTAAACAAGTTCAAAATCAGTTGAACTGTGAAGACTACACCCAACATAACCCTGGGAACTGTAGTTTTGAGATAACTCAAGCAGTTATTTGCTAGAGACCTGTAATTTCTTCTCAGAGCTGCAATTTGTAGAGATCACTGTTGGGTACTTAAACTGGTTTATACTTTGTAATGAAGGCACAATTATGCAGTTCAGTTCTTGCTTTAAAATTTTGGACCTTAAGCGTACACTGACTCACTGATTCTAGGTAGATGAGACCCAATGTGGTATGGTGATAAGAGTGCGGGACTGGGAGAATCCCCACTTTGTCATCAAAGCACACTGAGAGACCTTGCTGTCTCAGACCAGTTCCTCTCTCTGATTCTCAGCGTTGTTGACTGGATAAAATGCTAGAGGGGGAAATCATGTGCACACCCGTTCCCACAAAGTTCCTTGGAAGAAAGGTTGAATAAAAATGTGGTTGACAGGTGGTAAACATAATGACATTTACTAGCCTTTATATATTATTGGTATAATGCTGTGTATTAAAATGTACAATGCTAAGAATCATGCTCTGTCTCTTGGTGATGCATCATACTATGCTGCTCTTGTATGGACCGCTCAGAGGCTGTAGCCTCAGATTCCATGTCCAGCAGTGAACTGACTATATGACACAGTTTGAATGTCATATACACTTGACATGATGGCTGAACATGGCTTAGTCTGTCACGCATGTGGGTACGAACATACTCTCACATGGGAGTAGTGGGCTTTTGCTCAAGTCCACAGTTCCCATGTGAGAGTATATTTGTGTGCACGTGTGACAGAAAGATTTAGTATCAAGCCAGTGAGAAACACAACTGATGAAGTGTCCAGGAGTGCCAAGCAAGTTTGTCTATGAAGGGAACCTTTAAGCCTTTCCACAGCTTGGACCTCAGCTATGCAGCTGTGTTACTGTTTAGCTTCTCCCTGCCAGTTCGGACCACATTTACAAAGAAGTGGCAGTTACGAGGAAGGGACATGATTGCATGGCCTTGAGAGATAAAATATCTAGGCATGCTATAATCAGCATGAAGGACTATGCTTGAAATTTGGCATAACCCTGTAGACTTAGATGGGTGCCCTACAAGCAGGTTATACACCAAGACAGGTCATGCCAGTGGCACTTCCGTTGTTTGTTAGATGCAAGTGTTTTCAGTGATAGTCTTTTAGGATACAGGAAAAGAGAGGAGGAAAGGTAAATATACATAGTACGAAAATGTACAATGGTTCCTGTGTTGTGGGTAGGTGGGTCCCCTCCGGTCTGACTACCAACGAAAGTGAATACGGAAAGTTCTGAGGCACTTTCTGGGCAATTCTTTTAATATTCATTGTTGATGGTTAAAACCTTGCAGGGATCAGTTGGAACTTTGGGTTGTTCTTCCAAGTTCAGCAGCCTAACACTGTGTCTCCCTTTTGATGTGTTATGGGATTTTCTTTGTCATGCTCATGTCCCATCCTGTATATGCTGATTTAGAGTCTTTTCTGATGGCACAGAGCAATGTTGGAAGGCACATGATCCAGGGCAAGTCTGATGAGTGCATTTGGGAGTTCTGTTTACACTGCACTGATGGAAGACAGGCAGGATATAAATGTAAGTAATAATAATGTTGACTTGATTCTAGTGGCATCCCCTGTTGACCATGCTGAAAGATCGCATTGAAGAGATCACTAAACACACCTTCAACTCTCTGCTCTGCAATCTGTACCGAAATGAGAAGGACAGCGTGGACTGGCACAGTGATGATGAGCCTGCACTGGGAAGGAACCCTGTCATTGCCTCACTCAGCTTTGGTGCCACCCGGATGTTCGAGATGAGGAAGAATCCCTTACCTGTGAGTGAGCCTTTTTTGCAATATAAAAAGTATTGTGTTGCAACTAGAACTAACGTTTGGTGATCTTGATTTGTCAGTCTAGTATTGTGGTGCCTTCTGCTTAGGTACCTAAAACTGTGTTGGGGAGGCACTTTTTGAGGAATCTTGGAACTGTTTCCTGGGTTTGGTAGAGATGCATGGAGAACGTTGAACCAGTGTAGGGTAATCACATTTGCTGGGGACTTCTGTTGTAAGTTTCAGGGGTGGGGACAGAATTATCAAACAAGTAAGCGGTGACTAACTGGTGAGGTTTGAGGCATCAGGAAGCTTATTGGCCCTGAAAAATTTCTGAGGTTCACTCACATGCCGTGAATGCCAGTCCACCTAGTAAAATAGATGAGCCTTTAGTAATCTCCTGTGACTACTTTGCAAACCACTACAGTGCTGGTAAAAGTGCTTATAGCCACTCTCACTTATTTATTTATTTAATTTATACCCTGTACATATATTGCTATGCCTCAGGGCTATTTTTGGGCAGGAACGCACAGGAAAGGAGTTCCAGCTGGCTCCCGAGTTGGCCACGCCCAGTAGGAACTCATTAGCATAATAGGCCACACCCAACAACAGAAATGCATTAGTATTGACTACATTAGGGGTGTGTGGCCTAACATGCAAAGGAGTTCCTGCTACAATGTACCTAGTTGGCATAACCATAAAAATTTTAAACTACATACAATACATACTCATTCATATACATGTAATTAATAATCAGCAATAAAGTACTCGCAGTGCTAAAAAATTTGATGGCGTGCTTTCAGATCTAAATCCATGTTGTTCGCTCCATGTTGTTACCATTTCAAAGTTGTTCAGCAAGCAAAGTCCAACTCTTTCCAGAGTTTGCTTGGGTAGAGTGTCTGACCCATGTCAAGCAAGTTTCTAAGAACACATCCAGAGTCAAAGAGCAAGAGGCCACTCATGCCTTGCCAGTTGCTAATTGAAAAGGCTAACTCTTAAGGCCAAAGGATCCAATGTGGTTTGGGCCCATAAGCCAATCAGAACTGTGGCTCATGATGTCAGTGCTGGTATGACCTGTTACTAAGCATGTGACCTGAGGATGAAATGGGGGTGAGCCATCTGTCTGACCACTTCCCACAGGTGCAAATCATGATGTCTAATTGAATGAAATGTGGCTAATTGGTTACCATGGTGACATGGTTTCATCCTTGGAAGGGAGTTAAAGATAGGAGTTTCCCTCCCTGCACCCAGTCATGAGGTTAGCTTTGCTGAATCTTCCCAGCAACAGTTATTTTCCCACTTAAACTTTTCAACTCAGTTCGCAGCCTAGAGTCAGAATCAAGCCTGAACCAATGTGTGAAAGACCAAGGAACTAGGCAAAGGTCTCAGTTCCTTGACAGCTGCTAGCAAGTCCTCCTCCATCAGGAAACATGACAGGGAAGGGGGGACAGGAGCAGGCTGTTCTGCCCCCCCCCCCCCCCCCCCCCACGTTCTCCCTCTCTGACTCAGCATGCCAAGGCTTGGAAGGCTCAGCAACATTGCTGTGGTTGTCTAGGAACCTCCAAAATCACCACTGAGAGCTCATTGGGCATTCTTTTCTGAAGTTATCATTGTTTTCTATTATTTGGGGGGATTGTAATCCTCAGTGTATTGTTATGTCATATTTGTGCAAATCTGGGATATCCTTCATGTTTGCAATTCATCCCCCCCCTCCCTCCCCATTCCCCTAGCTTCATTTCGTGGATCTGTTAATGCACACTCTAGAACTTGATGGGAGAGACCCTGCTTTACGTCCTTCTCTTCTCATAAGTAAGGCTGACGAAAACTTGGAGCGGGGCTTTTTCAGTAATAGCATCAATCCTGTGGAACTCTCTGCCGAGAAGAGTCTGCCCAGCTACATTTTTGAGTTTTCCTGCCTTATTAAAAACTTGGCTGATTGAGAGGACTTCTCCTAAGATGGCTACAGCTAGTTAACTGCTTTCTTGCTGGAATGCAATATTCTGAACCAACTTTGGCAATTTTATTTTGGTTTTACTGAAAAGCATAATAAGGATATCGATTGGTGTTTTATAGCTACATCCAATAATAAAGTGGTTGTCCTCCATGCTAGTCGTGAAAGCAACAAGACCAGGTAGCCTGCAAACAAAGTAGAGGTCTCTACATACTCAAGAAACTCCCCCGGATGTACAGATATTGCTCTAAAGAAAATAGAACCAGCCTGGTGGGGGACTAAATGTGCTTCAGAAGGGATGAGACACTGACAGCAGCTGACTGTCCATTAATGGGGGGGAGTGTGCAGGGGAGATTCTACTCAAGCCTGTGGGTTTATTTATTTTATGTTGTTTATAATCTACCTTTCTCACTGAGACTCCGGGTGGATGACACAGTGTAAATCAATATAGATGGGATGTCCAGTCAGCAGTGTGATAAGATTAGGATTTGCAGAAATCTGAGAAAAAGATGAAACAAAGTATAATTATTAACATGAGATATTATGTTGCAGAAATTATGAAGTAGGATAATAGCATGTACTTATACACAGTCGTATAGTCCAAAGTCCCTATTGGTTGTTAAAAGCATCTTTCTGAACCCTTCTATTACAGTATAGCTCTATTACTTGCAGGAGAGTGGAGTCTTCTTAACCCCATCAGATAGGCCACTGCATAAAGTGGGGGCTGCAACAGGGAATGGATGTGTCTGGGCAGTTGTTAATCTTGCCCATTTTCAGGGTTGCACCTGCAGAAAGCCCTGCTCAGGTGGGCGAGCCAGTGATCTGTATGTGCAGGGATCACAGATCTTTCCCTCATTCCTCTCCCCCTGAGTGGTCTCATCTGACCCTGGGAAAACTGGTTGCTGGGGCTGATGGACCATATGAACTAAACTACACCCACCTTTAAAAATAAGAAACTAAAATGATAGCCAGTTATCTTAAAGGGGCAGAAATGTGGGTTACGCATGTGTATTAGTTCAGTGAAGATTGTAATGTTTTAGTGATTTGTGAGACAGAACTAGGAGGTATTCGTTTTGCTGGTAAATACAATTAGGATTGCAATCTTTGTACATTATGAGCTTGACATAGTCACTTTCACATTTTGTTTTTCACTCCTTTTTAAGTATCTTATCTGTTGGTTTTTAACTTCCATGTTTCCATTTAATGAGAACAGGGAGGTTATTCTTAACATGACCCATGCATCTGGGCCAGAGAATGATTTGAAAACACAAACTGAGGTTGTAAAGCAGTCTGGCTCCTCCATCATGGGAGACTGCTTGAGAACCGTCTGTAAAGTGCTCTGTAATCTTTGGAGAAATAGCAGGGTGTAATAAGAAAAATACACGATCATATTTATTTTACAAAATAATTTGATTGGATGCTGGGGAAGGAATTCGATTAGCAGCTAGCTAGAATGAATCCTATTGCCACACTATGGAAAAAGACATACAAGGCATCATCACACATGCATACAAGAGCCACCTCCATGTACTCTACATTAAAAGTGACCGTATTTTTATCCTTGTGGTCTTTGCCTAAACAGCACTATTTGTGTAGCTGTACAACAAAGGCTTGTTTACATTCCCAACTTACTAGTCCTTAAGCATTCAGCCAGCAAGAAGAAAATGAGAAAGGTTTAGTCTTTCTATAGATGTGCTTGAGAAATTCTTTGGCTAGCCGTGATTTCTTATTTTTCTCACGGTATGGCATAAGTTGATATGGGTTGCCTCATTTCTTCAGTATGTCAGCCCTAAAGCTACTGACCAGCAGAGTCTGCAAAATACTTGTTTTGCTTTCTCAGCTGATCTTGGCTGATAAAATTCTTTTATTGGAAAAGTGTTGTTGTTGTTGTTGTTGTTGTTATTATTACATTCGGTTTATATACCGCTCAGACCCGGAGGTCTCAGAGCGGTTTACAGATATGTTGCAAGTGCAAGTTAATTCCCTAGACTATGGCCACATATATTACAGGGGGTGGGGCTGCCTACCGGCACTCAGGTGGTTGGTGTTCCCCGGCTTTCTTCCTCCAGTGGTCCACTGGGGTCGGCGTCCCATTCTTGCTGTCTATAAGGCCAGTCTTCTCAGCTCAGCGATCTTCTGGCGCGCGTCCCGCAACCGCCCCGGCCCGGCTATGTCCACATTCGGCTCCGCCGCGCCTGTGCTTTATGTCACCGTGCACTCTTCCGTGACTCCACCTCTGCCATTGCTGAGTGCCGGACGCTGCTGCTTTTTTCTTTCTGGCCACCAGGGATCGCCGCACCGTTGCTCCACCGCCACTGTCGCCGTCACCAATGTTCCCACCACATCCCCACTTGGAGGAGGGTGCCCCCTTCCCTTCTAAGGGCAGGTACCCATTTATCTACTTGCTTTATTGTTCTTACTTGCTTTCGAACCGCTGGGTGGGCGGGAGCTAGGACTAGGGCCGGGAGCTTACCCCGGCCGCGTTGGGTCTCGAACAGCCATAGGGCTGTTCGTTATGATGTTAATGCATGCGTTCGCTATGATGTTAATGCATGCGTTCTACCGCTTGCGCCACCGCATTCCATACTGGAATGGTATGAATCATAAGAGTTTCTCAGAGTGGCTTCTTCACAGGTAAGGTTGCCAGCTCTGGGCTGGGAAATCCCTGGAAATTTGGAGGTAGAGCCTGAGGAAGATAGGGTCGGGGGAGGGGAAGGACCTCAGCAAGGTAGTCATAGAGTTCACCTTCCAAAGGAGCCATTTTCTCCAGGGGAACTGATCTCAGCTGTCAGGAGATCTTCAGGCTCTACCTGGAGGTTGGCAACTCTGTTCATAGGGTCTGAAACTGGAAAATGCAAAAAAGACACATTTTTAAAATTCTGTGATGTTTTGTGTAATAGCATACCGGACAGTTTGAAGGCGTGTTCTTTTTAAAAAAATCTAAGTTACCCCGGTCCCTGCAGCACAGACATTAGAACTGACTGTTCATATGCTGGAAATAAACAATAGTTGGCATTTCATTTCCGTCACCTTTCACATTCCACTTTGGAAAACACTACAGATGTGCATTTTCATACATGTCTTACAGAATGCTCTTCAAAGCTGTCCCCTTCACACAAAGAAGTGATTCTCAGGACATTTTCCCTGCCTGTCAGCTTAAATTCCGATTTGATGGCTTCCGCTGAACATTCTCACTGCTCTTGCTTATTTGCGCCCCCTGTCCTTCATACCAGTCAGGATGAGCTTCACCCTTGTACGAATGCACAATATGCTTTTATTGCAGTACTCCGTTGTCTTTCTTGGGTAAATTGGGTCAAATTTTGGAAAACTCTCATTAGCTCTCATTTCTGTTTTGGAGGCAGGGGAAGGGAAATGCAACATATGCAAAGATTTGGTCTTTCTGCACATCCAGGGCAACCTTCAAATGAGCTCCCCCCTTTAAAAATCCTGAACAGATGCATGGGTGTATTATGTGCATCAAAGCATATGTATTTTCAGCAAAAATCTGAAAATTCTGATAGGTTGACTACCCTGCAATTTCCAAAGAGCCACCTCCTGATGCCAGGGAGTTTTGCAAAGCGGGATTTTCAGGCGCTTCTGATGGAAATTATACCCTTGCAAAATGAGCCATCAAAGATGTTCTTTTCAATGCAGTGTTCATTGTGCTTTTCTTTAGGAGAAGCTAAAGGTTGATATTAAGCCACTTGGGAGCTGATTTCCTTTTCTCTTGTACTAGAGCTGGAAGCAGTTGTGAGGGGAGTGGGCACCCAGAGGTTTAAAATATTATCTGGAGACAGGATGGAGAATTCAAATTGCTACTGTGACCAATTTGCTAAGTACTTTTGACCATGGCTGGTTTTATCTTCCGTTTTACAGACTCCACCTTAATTACAGAGATGTTGAATAAGGCTCTGCTTTTTGTATCCGTATGGATATCTTCAATTAGTGTGGCCTGTGCATGTGAACAGAATATTTGGAAATGTGAGGCCTGTTACTTGTATGCTGCATCCATTTCCATCCTGGCTAGTAAAATCTGCCAGAGAAAGCTTGTTTCATTGGTACAAATTATTAACACCTCACTGACTGAATGTTTAGGCTAATTGGTTTAGTGAAACCAGTGGTGAAACTACTTTTTGAAACAAGCCTATGTTGATGTAGCAAGTCTGGTGACCAATGTCTCATCTGATTATATTAGACAAGCTTTGTTAATGGTATGGCCTCACAACTCCAAGTATTTGTGGGTAAGAGATTGTACCCTCTTCAGTCTGGGCTTGCCCTGTGGTGTGGTACAAAATTGTCAGATGGTCTATACTGGTAAAGCCTTGGGACAAATGCATTCCTGTTGGTTCTTCTGGACCTCTTGGCAGTGTAGCAGTCAGCCATGATATCCCTCTATCCCTCTGGGCTGCCTAGCTGGGATGGGCCATGGAAGCACTGTTTTAGGTTGGTTCTGGCACTTCCTTCAGTTTAGGTTGCAGAAGGTGCTGGGCCTGTTTGCTGTTGACCTGTGCAGAACCCTATGGTTCTATCTTGTTCCCCATGCTAACAGGAAACCACTGGAAGAAAGCATCAGGAGATTAGCAGTGAACTGTCATTAACATGCTGATAATATCCAGCTCTATCTTCCCTTTGTTTATGTCTGGGAAAGCGATACAAGTTCTAAACTGCTATTGGGAAGCAGTGGAAGACTGCACGAGGGTGAACAGACTTAATCTAGACAAGGTAGAAGTGCTGCGGATCAGGAATGAAACCACTACAGGAATAAATATATATATTGGCTGTGGCTGTACTCCTCCTGAGAAAATAGTATACAGCCTGGAAGTACTCCTGGACAGCTTTCTGTCCCCCAGACAGATAAATAGTAGAGTTCTTGAAGAATGCTTTTTATCAGTTGAAGCTGGTTCATCAGTAGCAATCATTCCTGGAGGAAGTGGACCTGGATACTTCACATATGTCTTGATAATTTCCAGATTCATCTATTATATTGTGCTGTACATGGGGCTTCCTTTAAAGACTGGTCAGGAGCTTCAACTGGTACAAATTGTGGTTGGCACAATGCTATCCGGGGTCCACCCAGTGACCAGAGTTATACCAACTGCACTAGCTCCAGTCTCTTCCCAGGCATAATTCAAACTGCTGGTGTTGACTTTTACAGAACTAAACAGCTTGAGTCAAAGGTATCTGGAAAATCAGTTCTGCCTATATGAACCTGCCCAGATTCTGAAACCATTTTCTAAGGGAGTGGGACTTACTATGGAAACTCACACTTCAGAAATCAGAAGGGTGGCAGGGACTTCTTGATTGCAGCCCCTTAATTGTGGAATCCCCTCTCATCGGTCATGCAATGCTCTTCATCATTTCGACATTCTAGTGCTGTCTGTTTTAGAATTAAAGGTGCCGTTGCATATTGCAAATGGATTGCATGTCTTTTGCATGGGACATCTGATTAATGGGAAGAGCCGCTTTACATGTGACTGCTTTCCTACATGGATGATGCTGTTGTGTACGGACAGTTGTGAGTTCACTTGAATGCTCACAACTGAACTTCTTCCACTAAAGGTTAGGGCCTCCTTTGATTGACTAAATCTAAATTGACTAAATTTAGTCTGACCTGACTAAATAGCTTCTTAAGTCTGCTCTACTAACGGTGGGCTGTTCAACAAGAAAAACTCATGTCAAGTAGAGCAACCAGTCATAGTGGAGTGAAAGACAGGTTGCTTACCTGTAACTGGTGATCTTCGAGTGGTCATCTGTGCATTCACACCCTTGGGATACTCTGCGCCTGCGCTGAACCTTCTCGGTACCGATAGCTAGCAAAAGGGATTTTCGCGCCTCTCCCAGGTCACGCGCCGGCTCCACTGCGCATGACCAAGGAGGGGCACGCAGATCCCGCCAGTTCCTTCTGACCGCCGCCCAACAGCCTTCAAAGAAACAAGATGAAGGGCCGAGAGCAGAGGGGAAGGAGGGCGGGTGGTGTGAATGCACAGATGACCACTCGAAGATCACCAGTTACAGCTAGAATATGTGAATGAATAGAAGGGCAAGGATGGAGCATGTGCACCTGAGACCTGCTTTTCATTGAAGAAGTTGCATCAGAACATCCTTGAATATCCCATCCTTCATTGAAATGCCTGTCATGTTCTTCAGACTAGAAGGCATTCTGAACTGATGGTTTACTGAGTTTATGCCCATGGGAAGTTATCCATGATTGACTTAATTATGCTTTATTTTACCTAACATGCCATGTTAGTGTTTCTTAGCTGCTCTTTTTTTTAATGGAATGCTAGGCTGAAGGCATGAACACGTGGCTGAGTTTGGCTGGATGTGATTGTGTCCGCTTGAAGGCTGTACAAAGACAAACTACAGCAATTAGATGAGTCTGTTTCATTCTCTGCAGTGAAGACAAGCTATGAAAGCAGAAGACAATTTTCCAGTTTGGAGGGAACTCAAAGGGACATTGTGCGTGTGATTGGCTCCCCCTCCTCAGCCCTTTCTACAGTGGTATCTTGGCTATTGTGGTCGGCAACCTCTGACCACGATACTGAAGATGCCCTGGGTCAGTTCCCACCAAGTCTCCAGGGTCAGCCCACCTCATCGTTTTGATAAGAGGGGAAGGAGAAGTTTTCACCAGGCTGTCCCGAACAGAAAACCATTTTCCCAAGAAAGCTGTGGCACCACCCACCTGCATCCGGCTTCCCAGAACAGAAGAGATCAAAAATCAGCCGGGGCCTGAGACACAAAGGGAACCCGGCAGGGGGTGTGGGGAACAGGATTGCCTTTAGTACCTCTCAGGATTTTCAAGTTCACATTGTGTCAGCTGCATCTAAAGTCATCCTTGATATGTATGGGGATAACCCTGTGCATGAGAGGAATAACATGAAGTGTTTTTAAATTTCCTTGGTGTGAGCTTAACAAATATTAGTTTGGCTTTCTCTCTGATTCCCTCCCTCAGCTTTGGGGGAAAGTTCTGCTACGTCAGAGTGGATTTGGCTGGTGGCCTCATCCCCCTTTTGAGCTTATTTGCATTCGGTGTGGGCTCATTGTTGCCTTGAAAGTTCTTGTCTGTTGCAATATTTTTTTGTTCATGTTAAAACATGTGAACTGGTATTTCTGCTCTGTAGTTTTACTGATACATTGCTGAGGAAGGGTTTTTGTCTTAGGACTACCTGATGCAATAGTGGGCTTGTGATATCTATGCTGTAATACAAGAGTGACACTTGTATGTGCTGCGGGAATCCAGAGCTATCTGCAGTTTGTATGAACCAAGCAGTTTGTTCAAAAGTGGTGTGTGTCCACCAAGCACTGACCAGGGCCGATGCTGCTTAGCTTCAAAAATCTGACAAGATCAGGCTAGCCTGGGCTATTCAGGTCAAATTATTATTATTGTTATTATTATTACATTCGGTTTATATACCGCTCAGACCCGGAGGTCTCAGAGCGGTTTACAGATATGTTGCAAGTGCAAGTTAATTCCCTAGACTATGGCCACATATATTACAGGGGGTGGGGCTGCCTACCGGCACTCAGGTGGTTGGTGTTCCCCGGCTTTCTTCCTCCAGTGGTCCACTGGGGTCGGTGTCCCATTCTTGCTGTCTAAGGCCAGTCTTCTCAGCTCAGCGATCTTCTGGCGCGCGTCCCGCAACAGCCCCGGCCTGGCTATGTCCACATTCGGCTCCGCCGCGCCTGTGCTTTATGTCACCGTGCACTCTTCCGTGACTCCACCTCTGCCATTGCTGAGTGCCGGACGCTGCTGCTTTTTTCTTTCTGGCCACCAGGGATCGCCGCACCGTTGCTCCACCGCCACTGTCGCCGTCACCAATGTTCCCACCACATCCCCACTTGGAGGAGGGTGCCCCCTTCCCTTCTAAGGGCAGGTACCCATTTATCTACTTGCTTTATTGTTCTTACTTGCTTTCGAACCGCTGGGTGGGCGGGAGCTAGGACTAGGGCCGGGAGCTTACCCCGGCCGCGTTGGGTCTCGAACAGCCATAGGGCTGTTCGTTATGATGTTAATGCATGCGTTCGCTATGATGTTAATGCATGCGTTCTATCGCTTGCGCCACCGCATTCCATACTGGAATGGTATGAATCATAAGAGCTTCTCAGAGTGGCTTTTTCACAGGTAAGGTTGCCAGCTCTGGGCTGGGAAATCCCTGGAGATTTGGAGGTAGAGCCTGAGGAAGATAGGGTCGGGGGAGGGGAAGGACCTCAGCAAGGTAGTCATAGAGTTCACCTTCCAAAGGAGCCATTTTCTCCAGGGGAACTGATCTCAGCTGTCAGGAGATCTTCAGGCTCTACCTGGAGGTTGGCAACTCTATTCATAGGGTCTGAAACTGGAAAATGCAAAAAAGACACATTTTTAAAATTCTGTGATGTTTTGTGTAATAGCATACCGGACAGTTTGAAGGCGTGTTCTTTTTAAAAAAATCTAAGTTACCCCGGTCCCTGCAGCACAGACATTAGAACTGACTGTTCATATGCTGGAAATAAACAATAGTTGGCATTTCATTTCCGTCACCTTTCACATTCCACTTTGGAAAACACTACAGATGTGCATTTTCATACATGTCTTACAGAATGCTCTTCAAAGCTGTCCCCTTCACACAAAGAAGTGATTCTCAGGACATTTTCCCTGCCTGTCAGCTTAAATTCCGATTTGATGGCTTCCGCTGAACATTCTCACTGCTCTTGCTTATTTGCGCCCCCTGTCCTTCATACCAGTCAGGATGAGCTTCACCCTTGTACGAATGCACAATATGCTTTTATTGCAGTACTCCGTTGTCTTTCTTGGGTAAATTGGGTCAAATTTTGGAAAACTCTCATTAGCTCTCATTTCTGTTTTGGAGGCAGGGGAAGGGAAATGCAACATATGCAAAGATTTGGTCTTTCTGCACATCCAGGGCAACCTTCAAATGAGCTCCCCCCTTTAAAAATCCTGAACAGATGCATGGGTGTATTATGTGCATCAAAGCATATGTATTTTCAGCAAAAATCTGAAAATTCTGATAGGTTGACTACCCTGCAATTTCCAAAGAGCCACCTCCTGATGCCAGGGAGTTTTGCAAAGCGGGATTTTCAGGCGCTTCTGATGGAAATTATACCCTTGCAAAATGAGCCATCAAAGATGTTCTTTTCAATGCAGTGTTCATTGTGCTTTTCTTTAGGAGAAGCTAAAGGTTGATATTAAGCCACTTGGGAGCTGATTTCCTTTTCTCTTGTACTAGAGCTGGAAGCAGTTGTGAGGGGAGTGGGCACCCAGAGGTTTAAAATATTATCTGGAGACAGGATGGAGAATTCAAATTGCTACTGTGACCAATTTGCTAAGTACTTTTGACCATGGCTGGTTTTATCTTCCGTTTTACAGACTCCACCTTAATTACAGAGATGTTGAATAAGGCTCTGCTTTTTGTATCCGTATGGATATCTTCAATTAGTGTGGCCTGTGCATGTGAACAGAATATTTGGAAATGTGAGGCCTGTTACTTGTATGCTGCATCCATTTCCATCCTGGCTAGTAAAATCTGCCAGAGAAAGCTTGTTTCATTGGTACAAATTATTAACACCTCACTGACTGAATGTTTAGGCTAATTGGTTTAGTGAAACCAGTGGTGAAACTACTTTTTGAAACAAGCCTATGTTGATGTAGCAAGTCTGGTGACCAATGTCTCATCTGATTATATTAGACAAGCTTTGATAATGGTATGGCCTCACAACTCCAAGTATTTGTGGGTAAGAGATTGTACCCTCTTCAGTCTGGGCTTGCCCTGTGGTGTGGTACAAAATTGTCTGATGGTCTATACTGGTAAAGCCTTGGGACAAATGCATTCCTGTTGGTTCTTCTGGACCTCTTGGCAGTGTAGCAGTCAGCCATGATATCCCTCTATCCCTCTGGGCTGCCTAGCTGGGATGGGCCATGGAAGCACTGTTTTAGGTTGGTTCTGGCACTTCCTTCAGTTTAGGTTGCAGAAGGTGCTGGGCCTGTTTGCTGTTGACCTGTGCAGAACCCTATGGTTCTATCTTGTTCCCCATGCTAACAGGAAACCACTGGAAGAAAGCATCAGGAGATTAGCAGTGAACTGTCACTAACATGCTGATAATATCTAGCTCTATCTTTCCTTTGTTTATGTCTGGGAAAGCGATACAAGTTCTAAACTGCTATTGGGAAGCAGTGGAAGACTGCACGAGGGTGAACAGACTTAATCTAGACAAGGTAGAAGTGCTGCGGATCAGGAATGAAACCACTACAGGAATAAATATATATATTGGCTGTGGCTGTACTCCTCCTGAGAAAATAGTATACAGCCTGGAAGTACTCCTGGACAGCTTTCTGTCCCCCAGACAGATAAATAGTAGAGTTCTTGAAGAATGCTTTTTATCAGTTGAAGCTGGTTCATCAGTAGCAATCATTCCTGGAGAAAGTGGACCTGGATACTTCCCATATGTCTTGATAATTTCCAGATTCATCTATTATATTGTGCTGTACATGGGGCTTCCTTTAAAGACTGGTCAGGAGCTTCAACTGGTACAAATTGTGGTTGGCACAATGCTATCCGGGGTCCACCCAGTGACCAGAGTTATACCAACTGCACTAGCTCCAGTCTCTTCCCAGGCATAATTCAAACTGCTGGTGTTGACTTTTACAGAACTAAACAGCTTGAGTCAAAGGTATCTGGAAAATCAGTTCTGCCTATATGAACCTGCCCAGAGGAGGACTGAGGGGATAGTGCCTTCTCCATCAAAGCCAAATGCAGACGAGCTGCCCTGTTTTTTCTCGTCTGGTTCGAAAACTTCCGGCAATGTCCGCACTTGGACACACAGTGCGACTCCCCTAGACAGACGAGGCAAAGTGAGTGCCCGTCGGTGGGGGATATTTTAAGGCCGCAAGTCTTGCACCGTTTGAAACAACCCCACCGCGGGGCCATAGGCCAGCGGAGGGAAAACGAGAAAAACACAAAACAAACACCCGGAGAAAAATGCTAACTACAAAAATAAAGAAAAAGAAAGTAACTAAACGCAAGTTTAGCAAAAGTTTGTACTTAACAGACCGAACTTCTTCCACTAAAGGTTAGGGCCTCCTTTGATTGACTAAATCTAAATTGACTAAATTTAGTCTGACCTGACTAAATAGCTTCTTAAGTCTGCTCTACTAACGGTGGGCTGTTCAACTAGAAAAACTCATGTCAAGTAGAGCAACCGGTCATAGTGGAGAGAACTAAAGAAGATCTCAGCATAGTATTAGCCTTTAGAAATGTGAACAGGGCAGGCCTGTTAATTGTAAGCATCCAGAGGAAGGAGAGTTCTATAGAAGGATGAGCCTGGCTTCTAAACAGTCTGCAAGAGTAAGAGATGCACCTGATACTTTGACTTAAAGTATATGTTTTAGTTGTGGCCATAGTTTGGCAGAGAAGAGAGATTTTCTTCCTGATTTTTCCCCCCCTTTCCAAAGGAAGCCTATTGTTCGGGTCCCTCAACATTAAAAAAAAAAAAACAGTTTAGAGATTTGGCAGAAAAATTGTTTAAAGGGGAAAAATTGAAAATAGGAGATCAGCAGATTGGAGGCAGATGGCATATTGTGCACTATATCTACTAGTGAGTGCCAGCTAACTAGAATGTTGTTTTTCCTGGAGGTTTCTTGATTTTGGTGGTTACCACAATGCTGTCCATTTCTTTCTATGCTATATTCCCCACCCAGGATTGTACCCAGGAGAGACTGGGAGTAGAGGTGAAAGGAGCCCGCCTATTTTATCATATTTCTCATAATGAACAGTGAAGGGCTGTTCACTTCCTTTCCTGCTTTCCAGTGCCCTCATTGCTAGAATATGTGAATGAATAGAAGGGCAAGGATGGAGCATGTGCACCTGAGACCTGCTTTTCATTGAAGAAGTTGCATCAGAACATCCTTGAATGTCCCATCCTTCATAGAAATGCCTGCCATGTTCTTCAGACTAGAAGGCGTTCTGAACTGATGGTTTACTGAGTTTATGCCCATGGGAAGTTATCCATGATTGACTTAATTATGCTTTATTTTACCTAACATGCCATGTTAGGTTTCTTAGCTGCTCTTTTTTTTTTTAATGGAATGCTAGACTGAAAGCATGAACACGTGGCTGAGTTTGGCTGGATGTGATTGTGTCCGCTTGAAGGCTGTACAAAGACAAACTACAGCAATTAGATGAGTCTGTTTCATTCTCTGCAGTGAAGACAAGCTATGAAAGCAGAAGACAATTTTCCAGTGTGATTGCCTCCCCCTCCTCGGCCCTTTCTACAGTGGTATCTTGGCTATTGTGGTCGGCAGCCTCTGACCACGATACTGAGGATGCCCCTGGGTCAGTTCCCACCAAGTCTCCGGATCAGCCCACCTCATCCTTTTGATAAGAGGGGAAGGAGAAGTTTTCACCAGGCTGTCCCGAACAGAAAACCATTTCCCCAAGAAAGCTGTGGCACCACCCACCTGCATCCGGCTTCCCAGAACAGAAGAGATCAAAAATCAGCCGGGGCCTGAGACACAAAGGGAACCCGGCAGGGGGTGTGGGGAACAGAATTGCCTTTAGTACCCCTCAGGATTTTCCAGTTCACATTGTGTCAGCTGCATCTAAAGTCATCCTTGATGTGTATGGGGATAACCCTGTGCATGAGAGGAATAACATGAAGTGTTTTTAAATTTCCTTGGTGTGAGCTTAACAAATATTAGTGTTATATTCAAGAACTTACTGTCTGGCTTTCTCTCTGATTCCCTCCCTCAGCTTTGGGGGAAAGTTCTGCTACGTCAGAGTGGATTTGGCTGGTGGCCTCATCCCCCTTTTGAGCTTATTTGCATTCGGTGTGGGCTCATTGTTGCCTTGAAAGTTCTTGTCTGTTGCAATATTTTTTTGTTCATGTTAAAACATGTGAACTGGTATTTCTGCTCTGTAGTTTTACTGATACATTGCTGAGGAAGGGTTTTTGTCTTAGGACTACCTGATGCAATAGTGGGCTTGTGATATCTATTCTGTAATACAAGAGTGACACTTGTATGTGCTGCGGGAATCCAGAGCTATCTGCAGTTTGTATGAACCAAGCAGTTTGTTCAAAAGTGGTGTGTGTCCATCATACACACTGACATGCACCATTGCTAAAAGGGGAATGAAAGACATGTGCAATATGGGTAACTAATTTTTTTTCCATACCGGGCTTAAAGCAGCCCAGATGTTCATTTAATGTGGGGGAGCATTAAGCAACCCCCTCCCCTTCCTCAGCACCATGACCTTGCTTCAGGTCAGCTCCCCCCGCCCGTGCACCTGCTGTCCCAAGTGAAATTACATGTCTGGAGATCAATCCTACAACTTCAGTGTCGTGTGTAGTTCATCCCTTAATTTCTGATAGTCTCACATACCATGTAGATCTCAATTCTAAGATGTGCACAAAGTTTCCTGGCTCTGTTGAAGATGCCTTGCTGCAGATACCCTGCATCTTCCTGAGGAATTAGTTCAATGCAGTAAACCTTCCAGCTTTAAAATCTGCTGTGCAGTGTAAGCTATGAAGCCGAACTATGATAGCTAGTTGGCAGGCAGTTGCTTTGCTTGTAACCAAGGAAACTGGTAGTTTAGGAGGTGGGGGATATGGATAAATGTATTAGATAATAAGCAGATGTGCTCTATTCATGCAGACAACAAACATTTGTGAAGACACTCAACCTCTGGGTAACTTTGTCCTTCAAATGAGAGAGTGAGAAAAGTCCTATGCCTTGTTGTAGAGAATACTGAGAATTCCTCCGTTTTTCACAAACCCATGTCTGTGCTTTATTGTAGACTCCTTACTACATCAATAACAAGACCAGCACTTACTACTAGGATCTGAAAAGACCATACAGGGAAAGATGATTCAGAGGGCATGAGCTGCAGAGAAGGCATCTTGCTTCACTTAATAGTGAGGGGTTTTTTTTAAGGGTGGGGGAGATCCCCTCAGCCTGTTCTATTTCTTCATTTCAGAGTAAGAGAGACATCCAAGCTTCTAGAATTAAATAATGATCAGAGCTTTCTTTCTGTACCTCATCAGTGCCTGTTTGGCAGGATCCAAAATTGGAGATTTAATTTAATTTATTTTAAAAGTGCAGGGTTGAAAGGAATAGGGGCCTAGTGGGGTGTTTGAAAGACAACAGAGTTCCTGAGTCAGGAGATTCCCCCCCCCAAAAAACAAAAAAAACAAAACCCAGCTGCAGTAGCCAATGTAGTAATTTCAGCAGAGGCAAGAGTTTAAGGTGACAATACTGCAGAAATAATAGGTCAGTAAACTTGAGAAGTTTTAAAAAGGCCCAAGAGCCAAAAATAAACAGCAAGTTTGGTTTTAGGCACAGTGTACAGTCTTGCTATGGGGCAGTATAGTGGTTAAGTGCACAGTGTAGTTTAGTGTAGTGATTAAGTGTGTGGACTCTAATCTGGGAAAACCAGGTTTGATTCCCCACTCCTCCACTTGCACCTGCTGGATGAACTTGGGCAAGCCATAGTTCTGGCCCAGCTGTTCTTGAAAAAGAGCAGTTTCTGCCAGAGCTCTCTCAGCCCCACCTACCTCACAGGGTGTCTGTTGTGGGGAGGGGAAGGGAGAGGAGTTTGTAAGCCACTCTGAGACACCTTTGGGTAGTGAAGGGCGGGGTATAAATCCAATCTCTTCTTCAGTGATGGAATATCAAACAGTGAGTTGGAGATTCTGGCTGTGAGACTATAAATTTGTGCAAATTGCTTGCCATTGTATGTTGTCAAAACAGTGTAATACCAGAACACTGTAAGCATGTTTAATAGTGTCAGGTATTTGGACAAGTTGTGGAACAAAAATACTTGGGTTCAATATCGTTGCCAATCTTTGAGCAAGAAGAAAACTTTAGAACATAGTCTGTAGGCATGCAGAATAGTTTTTCTACAGAAGCCGAGCATGCTTGGCTTTGTAAGCTGTTTTAGAACCATATGGGAGGTACTCTGTGCTCCTTGGGGAAAGAACAGGATGTACAAGTGGCGACCTGCAAGAAACTTGCAGGAGCAGATATCCCATTCCCCCCACCTTTCCTTCTCCTCTCTCCATACTTCTCTCTCTCACTCTTTCTCCCTCCCACCACCGTCTCTTACCTTCTCTCTACTCCATGCCCATCACTTCCTCTCTTTCTGTCCCCCCTCACTCTACCAGCTGCCCACCTGCTTCCTCCCCCACCAGCAGCAGTAGCAGCAGTGACTCTCCAGGAATAACAAGGGATCAGTTCCTCTTAGGGTTGCGAGCTCCAGGTTGGGAAATTCCTTAAGATTGGGGGGGTGAGGTTTGGGGAAGGAGTGACTTTAGCAGGGTATAATGCCACAGGCTCCATGCTTCAAAGCAGCCATTTTCTCCAGGGGAACTGATCTGTCATCTGGTGAGCAGGTGTAATTCCGGGTGATCTCCAGCTCTCACCTGGAAATTGACAATGCTAGTTCTCCTGGAGAAAATGGCTGCTGTGGAGGGTGGTGTATCTATGCTATTACACCTGTCTGAGGTCCCTCCCCTCCTCAAACCCCACCCTCCCCAGGCTCCACCCCTCAAATCTCCAGGAATTTCCCAGCCTGGAGTTGGCAACCCAATCTTCTTCCCACCCATCCACCGACCTACATTTATCTGCCCACTGCCTTCAGCTTTCTGTCCCCTCCATCCCTCCCTCCCTTTACCTAGGAAAACTATGGTCTTTCTCCACAGTGGGGACCAAAGCAGCTAACATTATTTTCCTCTTCTCCTTTTTATCCACACAACAACCCTATGAGGGTAGGTTCAGCTGAAAGTATGTGACTGATCCAAAATCATGCAGTCAGGTTCCACAGCAAGGTGGGGATCTGAACCTGAATCTCGCAGACCCTACTCTGAAGCTCTTAACTGGTACACCACACTGGCTTTTATAGGGTGGCTCCAGTTGAACAGTAGCAAGCAGCCCAGGTATACTTGAGTCATGCAAGTCAGGTGGTATCAAGTCACCCAGGCATAGGGTTGTTTCCAGGCCTGTGGTTGCCATCCTCCAGGTGGGATCTGGAGATTCCCCATAATTACAATTAAACTCCAAACATCTATCCCCCTGGAGAAAATGGCTGCTTTGGGGGGTGGAGTCTGTGACATTATGCTATGCTGAGGCCTCTCTGCTCCCCAAACCCTGCACTCCTCAGACTTCATCACAAAATCTCCAGGAACTTCCCAACCTGGAGCTAGAAACCCTAGTCAAGCCTGGGCCCAATGAGTCCTCCCTCAAAGGCCAAAAGTGGCATGGAAATGGCCCTTCCTTTTTCCTCACAAACTGAAGCCTGCAATACTGTGGCTGCCTAGCAACAGCCACTGAGGGAATCTATTTTTTAAAGCTACAGGTGCTCCTTTTATAATTTTTGGAATTTTTAAAAACCACCCAATATTTTTGAGGGTTTTTTTAAGATTTCACTTTTTTTCTTTTCTTTTTTTTTGCAATCCTGGTACCCTATTCAGGTTTGTCTTGCCCCTTCACAGCTCCAGTCACCATATTTAAGTATCGAAATATCTTAGTATTTAAGTATCTGAAGATGTAGCTGACTTCACTATCTCTCCTTATATATAATTGAATAGTGGTATCTTAGTATTTAGTTACTTAGTATTTAAGTAACTAAAGATGTAGCTGACTTCACTATTAGAATATAAGATGGAGGATGGTTGTTTTTAAAGAAAGCAAATATATAATGTCTGTGCAAACTTGGGCGGCTGATTGGTATACTAATGGAATTCCCTGATCACTACTACCATGTTTAAATAATAGAGAGTAGATGCTTACTGTGTGGGCTTAAATATCTGTACAGATCACTATGATTTTATCTCCCTCCTAGCCTCTGCTTTTCAGGTGATATCTGCAGAACACACAGTCAAAACTATCTGAGCAATTGTTTGCACAGATCACTACGATTTTATCTCCCTCCTAGCTTCTGCTGTTCAGGTGGTATCTGCAGCACACCCAGTCAAAACTATCTGAGCAATTGTTTGCTCAGACACATGTAGCAATCTGTACCTTGTGTATAAGTTTGGCAGATGCTTCCAGAGCAGGATTGCCATGTCATTGATGACTTATTTACTCAGCTCTTCCATTAACTGTTGACTTACAGCGTCTTGAGGCCTGCAGGAGGAGGGTCAGTAGAATAGACACACGAATCTGCTGTTTCCCTCTGCTCCTTTTCATAGATATCCCTCCAATGCCTGTCCGTCTTGCTCCCTCTCTCACTCACATGGGATAAACCCAAGCCTAACACAGGCTATGTGTGGATAGTACAAATGTTCCATTTCAGAGAGTGTCTTTATTAGTTGCTGGATTCTGTCCAATAAGCTAGTAGCCCTGTTTTCTTTTAAAGCCTTTACTTCAGCTTTGAAAGCTGTTGTGCTGCTGTTACAGTTCTCATGGAGCATGTGATAAACACCTCATTTGCAGCATCCCATTCCCTGCTTGAAACTGTATCTTGTGTCAGACTGCTTACCAAAACAGTAACTGTGTTTACATTGCTTGAAGGGATTTGACGCAAACGGGAGAAAGCTGGTGAAGTTGTATACTTTCACACAAACACCGCCCCCAGTGTGGTTATGCCTGCTATGTTCAAGTTGCATACAGATCCTAGTTGCCTGCAGCCATTGGGTCTAAACACAGCACTGCGCCAGCTTCCTTTCCTTTTAACTGTTTATCTGCTGTGTGTAATGCTGTTTATCTGCTGTGTGTAATGTCCCTTCGCTTTTGACTTCCTTGGGCGGAACTATGATCTGGTGCAGAGAACCCTGGGGCTACTTAGCAATTTATTGGGGGATCCTCAGTGAAAATATCGGTGATGGCTGGCAGGCTCCTCAGAGAGCCCAGCTAGACATTGCAAGAGACACAGAGCCAGTGCTGCTATGTCTCTCTCTTCCTGGTAACAGATTCTACACTGTGATGTGGGAAGAGAAGGAAATATAGGCTTAATTATCAAGGATGCATGCAATAAGTAAACTGCCTCAGTACAGAATTTAAAACTGAAGTCTGCAGCCCTCCCGTTTAACGTCTAGCTAGTTAGACCCCGAAGGACAGTTTTCCCATAATTACTCATCTTTCCCTTCCGTTTTCTGTCACACAGGAATGTTGAGTGTAATCTAGGGCTTTCATTGTTTATGGAACACGATGGGGAGGCCTAAGAGACTTTGTCAGTGACCTGTGTGCCCACTGTTATGAAACTTTGGTTTTGATAGTCTCTCACCTTGTGGAAACACAATGCAGCTGATGAATGGGTTATCTGTTTTTGTCTGGAGTCCAAATTTCTTATTATGACTTCTTCTGAGAACTAAGGCCAAGGTTGTCTGTAGATGATAGGAATGTCGCAATAGGACTCCGTAGAAAAAAAATATATTTGAAGAGAGGTTTTTTGACAAAGAAGTCAATAATTTAAACACAACTACCCAGGTTCCTCATTTTGATTATGTCAGAACAACCATTTATGGCTGCACAACAGTTCTTCCAGCTATGAGGTTTAAAAGATAAAGCCAGGATGACTGGGCCCTTGTAACTAGGGGTCTGCATTCCCTCAGAAGAGCTTTCTGTGACACTGAAATCTCTCAGGTGCCTCTGCAATGGTGCACAAGGTGACCATTCTCTGAAGTACAAAGCTTGAAAAACAGTCTTAGAACTCTTTCAGAGCTGGAGGGTGACACGCAATTGTCATGTTAAAATGGCTTATTGAGGATGTTTCTAGGAAGGATTAATTTTTAGGAAATATTCATTTCAAGCTTCATGGCTGTTCTTCTTTAGTATGTGAAAGTTATAAAAGATAAACAGTTTAAAGCTAAGGAGGTTATTTAAAATTAGATTAAGTATATTATAGGGGTGTATTAAGTATATTCTTACTAGCAATTATACACTGTGGCTAAATTTTATTTAATGGTTATTATCACATAATAGCTGCACTTCTACCCTGATTATGTTACCTTTATTAATAATACATAATGTTTTCCTTTATTTATGCCTTTTTCACAGTCTATCTTTTGCCTGTACCCTTATATCCTTGGTTGCATATAATGTTCAGTAGGTTAGCACCAGTGCAATAGCACAACCTTTATCTTGAAGGAGATGTCTGGTCTTTGAAATCTTTCCAGGGCTCTTCCAAGAATTCGCCACACTTTCTGAAATTTCCCCTGTTAAAAGTGCCTCATTTTAATTTTCTATATGTGTTGTTCTGGTGGCTTTTGTGGAGTATGAATACATAAATCAAGTTTATTACCCCGCTAGTCCAGGTTACTCTGCCCTCCAAAATGGGATTTCAGAATGCTGATTACTAGGAAACGGCCCTTAATAATACTGATGAACTTCTGTGAGCTTGAAAAAGAATGAACCATCTTAAACCAGAAACATTTTTTTGTATTTTGGGGTTTTTTTACTTCCAGCTTTGTGATGGCTAAGCATTTTTAATGCAATCACTGCATTATATTGTATTTTCCTAAAGTATTGTTTTGGAAAGGTGTGAAACTATGTGAAGTACTTGATACTCGTGTTAGGAGAAAAGGAGCTGTTGAAACTCTGTGTTTGAAATCTTGTTTAATTATTTAGCCTAAAACGTCTGTTACATGTATGATAATTCTTGCTCCTACCTGAATCTGTAGAGCTAAGTTATCCATTGCATTAGTCTTCATTAGCTTGTATTTATGTCTCATGCTAGTATTATAGGAAGATATTTAGTTGTTTCATGCTGTCAACATATCAGTCCATCAGGATTTTCTTTCCCAGCCCCTCTTCTTAATCTCAATAACGAGATGCTAAGGATTAAAGGGCCATAGTTTATATGGCTCATAAAGACCATAGTTCAGTGACAGAACAGATTGCAGTTTGGTATTGTTACTTAGCTAGAGGGTCTGACAGCCAGACTGGGAAAGACCCCTGCTGAGGCCTTGGAGAGTCATTGCCAGAGATGAATCATTTACCTCCCCTAGTAGGATGAGCAGCAGAATCAGAAACTGGGAATTCAGAGACATTCAGCAGCAGCAACATCTGTAAATTTCCTTTGCACATAAAGAAAGATACCCTGCTAATCTGCACAAAAGTAATGAAAGTGCATTCTGTTCCTCATAATGAGTGAGCTTTTGTGTATTTTCACTTCATTTGGGAGCATGGCCATTTGATTCCTGTGCTGTCTAGAGAGAACACCTGCAGTGCTCCAAACCCAAGGACAACTCTTGGATTATTATGCATGGATGCCATTTTGGCTTCAGCCTTTTGGATGTTAAGGATAAATACAGATTTCCTTATAAATATGTCCTTGTTCATCATGATGAAGCATTCAAAGCAGAATGGCAGATATTTCTGTGCATGAAGAGTTTGCTGTGCTTTCCTTCCTTTTGTAAATGAATAGGTGAAGGTGCCTATCCTTAAGTGATCGCTCAGGCAGACAATTAAGTCTTAAAGCCATTTAAAAGGTCAAACAACCCTCCCCCCCAGTGCCACAGACTGTTCTAGAATTCTATTGTTATGTTTGGCCCTCAAAAAATACATTAAATTGATAATATAAAGTGCTGCCTAGAGCCGAGCCCCTCACTCCTGTCTCGTGCAATAAGAATTAGTAATTTACTGTGCTAGAAATTTCTTAGGTCTTTTGTATAACATACCTGCCAGTCACATTCATAACCCTCTCTTAACTGTACTCAGTGTTTCCTTTCAGGAGAATGCGGACTACACTTATGTGCAAAGAGTGTGTGTACCACTGGATCATGGGACCTTGTTAATAATGGAAGGAGCTACTCAAGAAGACTGGCAGGTAAGGCTCCCCAGGAATAGGTGATGCAAACAGGGCAGCCTTCTTCTGTATTCTTCACAGTGCTACATTTTATTTCCCCCTGGATTTCAACAAGGAAGCCCATCAGGCAACCTAAGATTGCCATAGTTTAATAAGGAGTTAACACTTGAGTAGTGAATGAGAGGAGAGTTGATTGCAGTGCAGTTGGGCTCCCATGCCCATGAAGCTGCCCATGCCTACCTCTCAAACTGTAAAGATTTCATTTAAATGTTACGGTATTTTTTCTAGTAAACCAGCAATGAAGAGGCAGAGGCAACATATCCCTTCATTGCAGTATTGTTACATGGTGAACTGGAACAAGCTGTAAAGAATGAATTAAATCAGGAGAAGTAATTTAAGTTGTGGGTTTTTTAATGGGTAAAGATTTTAAGCCTTTTGGCTTTGACTTAAGCACTAACTATGAACATAGCAGGAGAGTAAATCCAAAAGAGAAAGCAAAAATCTTTCTGTCTTGTTTACATACATAATGAGCGCATTTTGTTTTGCTTCTCTGAATGTCTCAGCATCGTGTACCCAAGGAATATCACTCCAGGGAAGCTCGGATAAATCTGACATTTAGGACAATGTATCCAGACCCAGAGGCAGTATGAACTTGAATGAAAGCATCTGTAGGACTGTTGACTTGCTGCTGATTCCTGACATTAATGCTGGTTTGGAAGAGGCAGCCTTCATGCATTCAGAGTTCTGCTTCCTAACATCTGAAGGCACAAAGAAAAAGGCTGCTGTGATGAAAACCTATGATGGCTGCAAGCTCCCACTGGTGGTGTGAGTGCCTTTTTCCAAGATGGTTAGCAAAAATGTGGTGCTCAGTGGTATGAGTGCCTTTTTCCAGAATGGTTAGCAAAAATGTGGTGCTCAGTGGTAAACAGGTTTGCTTTATTGAAAAGACACAATCTACACTCTCTTGTCATATTGGAATTAATGCCTGACAAGTTTGAACCAAACATCTGACAGTTCACTAATACGTGACTAGTGCTTTTAAATAGAATTTTCCCTTGGGAGAGTTGAGAGTGGATGTCTTGGCAGAGCAGAGTGACACTGGTATTTTTTGTTTATACTGTGCTAAATAAAAGTACACTTGTCTTCTGTATATGAATAAGAATCTTCATTTAACCCCATAGACAACATCAGGGTCCAGCTTTTGGTGGTGTTCATAGCCTATATAAGGCCCAGCTCCAATGAGAGTTCCAAACCCAAATGGGGATAACAATGTGGAAATTATAAGCGTTCGCAGGTGAGAAGAGCCACAGTGTGATAAGGTGACACGCATGAGGTCATACAATATGGTAGACTTCAGAAACCATATCACCCATCTTCATGCTTTATTCATCGTTTAACTATGATACATTCTTGAACAATACTGACTATATGGGAAGAACAATCAAATTTATTTAGGGAGACATATTGGCTAAAATCAATTAGCCATACACCCTCACCCTGAGTATCTCAAATAGGATATTACCAAATTTCATATCCTTCCATTTATTGGGGGGAGGGGGTTTGTCCCAGAAGAAACACATGAAGCTGTCTTATAATGAGTCAGACCACTAACTTGTCTAATTTAGAAATGTTCACTCTAACCTGGGTAAGGCCTCAGACAAGTGTCTTTCCTAACAATGTTACCTGCTGGGTTTTTTAAAGGAGATGCTAGAGATTGAATTTAGGACTTCTTGCATACAAAACACAGGCTCTGAGCTTTGGTCCCTCCTTAAGGGTACAAGGAGTATGCAGAATCTGAACTTGCAGCCATGGACATAATTATCGCAATGGAACCATTGTGATGGCCCTGTGATCCTAGTAGCAATATTCTAGCATGTGCTGTGAAAGTAAGGTGCAGCATTTCTCCTATAGAGCTGTCTTGTATCCATCCCCTTCCTGTCAAAGTACCTTTTGTCATGCAGTCAGGTAACACTTACAGGTCTTCCATGATCTCACTTAGTATCATTTGGCAACTTATTCTTCCAAACCATTGTGAGCTTCTCTACTGCATTTCTTGAGCTCAGCATCAGGAGCCATAGGCAAGAGAAAGCTTCTGGGTGCTCCAGGGTGAGGAATCCTTGCCAAAAACTGCCTGGCTACCTGCCACTAGTAGTAGTAGTAGTAGTAGGTGTTGGATTTTTTTTCTGTCTGAGACCCTGCAGAGCCCCTGCTAGTTGATAGATAACACTGAGCTAGATGAGCAACTGGTCTGACTTCATATAAGGTAGCTTCGTCTGGGCATCTGTATCATCTGTTCTCAATAATGTGAACCATCCACTTGCCCGAATGTTTACATTATTCATGGCAGCAATGGGAAACGTACCGTTTCGGCATATGAAAAATCACCACTCGCTCATCTCCTAAAAGTGTGGTTGCGATCAAGTTGGAGAAGTCATACAAGGTTGCTTAAGTTTTTAGTACGGGAAAACTAAACTCCAAACATTGGTAGACACTGCCAAAGCATCTTGTGTTCTGTGTTTCTCCCACTGAGTGATTTTTTTAAATAACATTTTATTTTTGAGACAAACACACACACAGATCAGGGGGTTCCATCACCAAAGTATCTAGTTATATATCTTATACAATATCTAAATATCTATTTTCTATAGTCCACCTTATTTTTATATTCTTTTGGAATTGGTTTAAAATAAACTTCCTGTTCCTTTCAAATTGGTTATATGTCAGTCTAATTTATAAAATCTTGAAAAATTGTATAGTCTCTCTTGTCCAAAGGGTTTGACCTTCTCTTAAAAGTATATATAATCTCACATATCTAGAAAGTTTTAACCCTTTTTGTAGGATTTCATCTTCATTCTCTGGTTTCTCCTCTTAAATTTTAAAGTCTTAATTCTGTGTCTTTTCCCCTTGTATATAAGGAAAATAGCTTCTGGAAGTGGCCCTCTATATTCAATTCTTTGGATGATTTGGGGTGCCATATATTATTTACTTTTCTCCCTCTGAAGGAAAATTTCATTTGCTGCTGTAAAGATTTCATCTCTTGTCATTCTTTCATATAATCTCACATTCAGTTCGCCAAACATTTTGTTTCTTTTTGTATATATTGGCTTCCTTCTGTAGGCCATGTCATTTTGCTTGCAGACTTCATCTGTATTTTCTGTATCCATTTCTCTCACAAAGATGTATGCCATAGGAGGTCCTAAAACTGATAGACAACTCAAAAACTGATAAATCATCAGGCCCAGATGGCTGAATAGGAGGAGAAGGAGGTGGGCAACCCCCACATTCCAGACCAGGCCCAGATGGCATACATCCGAGAGTTCTGAAAGAACTCAAATGTGAACTTGTGGATCTCCTGACAAAAATATGTAATCTTTCCTTAAAATCAGCCTCCATTCCTGAGGACTGGAAGGTAGCAAATGTCACTCCCATCTTTAAAAAGGGTTCCAGAGGAGATCCGGGAAATTACAGGCCAGTCAGTCTGACGTCGATACCGGGTAAATTGGTGGAAACCATTATTAAGGAAAGAATTAGTAGGCACATAGATGAACAAAACCTATTGAGGCAGACTCAGCACGGGTTCTGTAAGGGAAGATCTTTTCTCACTAACCTGTTAATGTTCTTTGAGGGGGTGAACAAACATGTGGACAAGGGGGATCCAATAGATATTGTTTACCTTGACTTCCAGAAAGCTTTTGATAAAGTTCCTCATCAAAGGCTCCTAAGTAAGCTCAAAAATCATGGGATAAAAGGACAAGTCCTTTTATGGATCAAAAACTGGCTAATTAATAGAAAACAGAGAGTGAGTATAAATGGGCAGTTCTCTCAGTGGAGGGTGGTAAGCAGTGGGGTACTGCAGGGATCAGTACTTGGTCCACTGCTTTTTAACTTGTTCATTAATGATTTGGAGTTGGAAGTAAGCAGTGAAGTGGCTAAATTTGTGGATGATACAAAGTTGTTCAGGGTGGTGAAAACCAGTGAGGATTGTGAGGCACTCCAAAGGAATCTGTCGAGGATGGGCAAGTGGGC